>NC_057802.1:345589719-345606864 GCF_018294505.1 Triticum aestivum | reverse complement strand
CATCACTCGGTAGGATTTTAGGGTTGCTCATCACTCGGTAGGATTTTTCAAACTTAGGCGAGTACTGGACTGCAGCTAAGCCCCCGAGTGAGAGGCTTGCTCATCACTCGGTAGGATTTTTCAAACTTAGGCGAGTACTGGACTGCAGCTAAGCCCCCGAGTGGGAGGGTTTCTCACCACTCGGTAGGATTTTTTAAACTTAGGCGAGTACTGGACTGCAGCTAAGCCCCCGAGTGAGAGGCTTGCTCATCACTCGGTAGGATTTTTCAAACTTAGGCGAAACGGATTCGTGCCTAAGTTACCCACTGGGGGATTTCAGACGCAAACAAAAGCAACAACAATCGTTTAAGGAGACTGCAAAGCTCTTGTCTTTGATAAACAAACTACAAAGGTATTTCTTATTACATCTCATCCGAATGAGTACTTAAGTATAAAAGGGGCGGAGCAGCTCCGCATTCCAAGCCCGTGGCTTGTCTTTCTGATGCTCGACATTGTAAAGATGGTATGCTCCATTGTGGAGAACTCTGGTGACAATGAAGGGACCTGCCCAAGCAGGGGCGAGCTTGTATGGTTTCTGCTGATCCACTCGAAGAACCAAGTCTCCCTCTTGAAAGGCTCGGCCCCTCACGTTTCTGGCGTGGAATCGACGCAAGTCTTGCTGATAAATGGTCGACCGGATTAAGGCCATCTCTCGTTCCTCCTCTAGGAGATCGACTGCGTCCTGCCAGGCCTGTTCTGCTTCATCTTCAGAGAAGAGCTCGACTCGGGGTGCATTGTGAAGCTAGTCACTCGGTAGAACAGCTTCAGCTCCATAGACCAAGAAGAATGGAGTTTGGCCGGTCGACCGATTGGGAGTTGTCCTCAATCCCCAAAGAACTGATGGAAGTTCATCGACCCAGGTGCCTGCTGCGTGCTTGAGATCACGCATCAGTCGGGGTTTCAGTCCTTTGAGAATCAAGCCATTTGCTCTTTCTACTTGTCCATTCGACTGGGGGTGGGCGACTGAAGCATAGTCGACTCGTGTGCCTTGGGAAGCGCAGAAGGCTCTGAACTCATCAGAATCGAAGTTCGACCCGTTGTCAGTGATGATGCTGTGCGGAACCCCGTATCTGAATGTTAACTCTCTGATGAAGCCGACGGCAGTACTGGCTTCCAGATTCTTGATAGGCTTGGCTTCAATCCATTTGGTAAACTTGTCGACTGCTACAAGCACATGAGTGAAGCCGCTCCTACCAGTCCTCAGCGGTGCAACCATATCCAATCCCCAAACAGCAAAGGGCCAGACGAGTGGAATGGTCTTCAGGGCTGACGCAGGCTTGTGGGACATATTGGAGTAAAACTGACAGCCTTCACATTTGTCAACTATATCTTTCGCCATTTCATTTGCTCGTGGCCAATAAAATCCGGCTTGGTATGATTTGGCCGCAATGGTCCGAGAGGACGCATGGTGGCCACAGGTCCCCGAGTGGATATCGTTGAGGATCACTCGACCTTCTTCTGGCGTTATGCATTTCTGGCTGACTCCAGTCACACTTTCTCTGAACAGCTGTCCTCTTATCACAGTAAAGGCTTTGGACCGACGGACGATCTGTCGAGCCTCCTCTTCATCCTTTGGGAGTTCCTTCCTAAGGATATACGCAATATATGGCACTGTCCAGTCGGGAGTGATGACCAAAACCTCCATGATCAGGTCGACCACGGCTGGGACCTCGACTTCGGTCGGATCCATAACACTCTTAGGCTGCGGGGGCTCTTCAGTGAAAGGATCTTCTTGAACTGAAGGTGTATGAATGTGTTCCAAAAACACATTGCTGGGAATGGCTTCTCTCTTGGAACCTATCTTTGCCAAATCATCGGCTGCTTGATTCTTCAGTCGGGGTATATGATGGAGCTCTAACCCCTCAAACTTCTTTTCCAACTTCCTCACCGCATTGCAATAACCAGTCATAGCTGGGCTTCTGACATCCCACTCCTTCATCACTTGATTGACTACCAAATCTGAGTCGCCGTAGACCATGAGGCGACGGACGCCGAGTGAGATGGCCATACGTAACCCATATAAGAGTGCTTCATATTCCGCTTCGTTATTGGAGGAATCAAAGTGAATCTGGAGAACATATCTGAGCTTGTCTCCTCGGGGAGATATCAGTACCACCCCAGCACCGGAACCATTCAACATCTTGGAGCCATCAAAGAACATGGTCCAGTGCTCCGAGTGGACTTGAGTCGGCAGTTGCTGTTCGATCCATTCAGCGAGGAAATCTGCTATTGCTTGGGGCTTGATAGCTTTCTTTGCCTCAAACTTGATATCCAAGGGAAGGAGTTCAATCGCCTACTTTGCCACTCGACCAGTTGCATCTCTGTTGTTCAGAATCTCTGATAATGGAGCGTCGCTAACGACTGTAATAGAGTGGTCAGAGAAATAGTGTGCAACCTTCTTCGTGGTCATATAAATCCCATAAACAAGCTTCTAATAGTGTGGATATCTCTGCTTTGACGGAGTCAGAACTTCAGAAACATAGTATACTGGGCGTTGAACCTTATAGGCTTTTCCTTCTTCTACCCGCTCGACCGTAAGTACTGTACTGACAACTTGTCCAGTGGCTGCAATGTAAAGCAGTAAAGGCTCTCCTGATTGGGGCAGCAAGCACCGGCTGGGTGGAAAGCAGGGCTTTGTGCTCTACAAACGCTGCATCAGCTTCAGGAGTCCACTCGAACTTATCAGACTTTTTCATCAGTCGGTAAAGAGGCAATGCCTTTTCACTGAGGCGAGAAATGAATAGACTTAAGGCGGGAAAACAACCAGTAATCTTCTGGACATCATGCACACGCACAGGGCGTTCCATCCGGAGTATGGCACCCACTTTCTCTGGGTTAGCGTCGATCCCTCGTTCGGAAACGAGAAAACCGAGTAATTTTCTGCCTGGAACTCCGAATGTGCACTTTGATGGATTAAGCTTGATATCATACCTTCTGAGGTTGGCAAAAGTTTCAGCAAGGTCAGCCAGCAGGTCAGAACCTTTACGTGACTTGACCACAATGTCATCCATGTATGCTTCCACATTCCGACTGATTTGAGTGAGTAAACACTTCTGAATCATCCTCATGAATGTGGCTCTAGCATTCTTCAAGCCGAATGGCATGGTGACATAACAGAAGCACGCAAATGGGGTGATGAAAGCTATTTTTATCTCATCGGGTCCGTACAGTCGGATCTGATGATACCCGGAATAAGCGTCCAAAAAGGACAAGCGCTCACACCCCACAGTCGAGTCGACTATTTGGTCGATGCGGGGGAGAGGAAAGTGATCTTTCGGGCAGGCCCGATTGATATGCTTGAAGTCAATGCACATGCGAAGTGAGTCGTCCTTCTTGGGGACCATGACAACATTGGCTAGCCACTCGGAGTGGTAAATCTCTCGGATAAACTCAGCTGCTAGGAGCTGAGCCACTTCTTCACCGATTGCTTTTCTCTTCTGTACGGCAGACCGTCGAAGATGTTCTTTAACTGGTTTCACTTTTGGGTCGACTCGCAAATGGTGCTCAGCCAGCCCCCTGGGAACACCAGGCATGTCAGAAGGTTTCCATGCAAAGATGTCCCAGTTCTCACGGAGGAACTGGATGAGCGTTTCTTCCTATTTGGAGTCGAGTGTTGTCGAAATGTGAGTCGGAGCAGCATTGGGATCGGTCGGGTGAATATGAATTGGCTTCATTTCACCAGACGACTGAAATGCTGAATCCGTGGCAGGCTTCTTAGCTCGCAACAAATCACTCGGATCTGCATTCTTTTGATATTCCTGTAATTCCACTACTGCCATTTGCGCACCGGCGATCTTTGAGCCCTTCTGGAAGCACTCTTCTGCCTTCTTCCGATTGCCAGTGATAGTGATCACTCATTTAGGACCAGGCATCTTCAATTTGAGGTACACGTAGCATGGTCGTGCCATAAAACGTGCATAAGCCGGCCTGCCCAGAATAGCATGATAAGCACTCTGGAAATCGACGACTTCAAACGTCAACTTTTCTTTGCGGTAATTCTTGGAATCACCGAAAACCACATCGAGGGCGATCTGGCCGAGTGACTCAGCCTTCTTGCCAGGAATAACCCCATGGAAACTCATATTGCTTTCACTGAGTCTGGACATCGGAATGCCCATTCCTTTCAAGGTCTCCGCATACAGTATATTCAGGCCACTGCCACCATCCATCAGAACCTTACTCAACCGAGTGCCTTCGACGATTGGGTCGACCACCAGCGCTTGCCTCCCAGGGGTGGCTATGTGTTTCGGGTGATCAGACTGGTCGAATGTAATGGCAGTCAGAGACCACTTCAAATAACTGGGCGTCCCCGGAGCGACCATGTTCACTTCTCTGTTGATGACTTTCAGTCGACTCTTGCTCTCAACATCAGCAAAAATCATCAGAGTGGAATTGAAGTGGGGGTAACCATCATCGTCCTCTTCCTTATCCTCAACTTTGTCCGATTCTTTCTCCTTTTATTTGGGCTGTTTCTCTCGGAACTGCTGGATTAGGAGCCGACACTGTCGAGTGGTATGTTTCGGGTAAATGAGATTACCCTCCTCATTTTTTTGGGTGTGAATGTGGCATGGTAAATCCAACACATCATTTCCATATTGATCTTTTACTTTCTTGGGGTTCCATGGCCCTTTGGCCTTCCCCTTGAACTTTCCTTGAGTCACGGCTAAGGCTTCTCCGGGAGCAGCTGGCTCGGCTTTGCGCTTCTGCTTCCGACTGGAGTTCCCTCCCCCGGTTTCATGGGCGACTGTTTGTGCTTGCCACTCTGGAGCCGATCCTCCTCTTCACCATTAGCATACTTGGTGGAAATTTCCGTCATTCGACTCACAGACATATCTCTGGTCCGACCGAACTTCAGATTCAATTCTCGATACTTGACGCCTTCCTTGAAGGCACAAACTGCTTGGTGAGAAGACACACATTCTCCACCGTGTGGTGCAATGTGATCCATCTCTGGATATAATCCCTCAAAGTTTCATTTGACTTCTGCACACAAGATTGTAGCTCTGTTAGCCCTGCTGGCCGTTTGCATGTACCTTCAAATGTTCTGACAAACACTCGAGCAAGTTCTTCCCAGCTATAAATACTGCCAGGTGCTAACTGATTCAACCACGCTCTGGCCGAGCCCTCTAACATCAGAGGAAGGTGCTTCATGGCCACTTCATCATTGCCACCACCAATCTTCACAGCCACTCGGTAGTCCTCAAGCCAAGTGTCAGGCTTGGACTCACCAGTGAACTTGTTGACTCCAGTCGCCAACCTGAAGTTGGGAGGAATCACTGCTGCTCTGATGGCTCTGCTGAAACACTCGGGACCTAAAACATGCACTCTACTACCGGTCAGATAATCTCTATCGTGGCCATCTCTGTGTGCCCTCTTCCTGTCAACCAGACCTTGAACAAGAATGGATCTCGCGTCAAAGCCCGGCTCTCGGGGGTCGACTGGAATCCTTCGCCCACCACTGTGAGGGCGTCTGTCATCGTGTTGCCGAGGCGCGTATGACCCACTCCTTGGGGGAGGCGTGGGTACTCGACGACGATCATACTGCTCACGGTTTTTGTACTGATCCTGTCGATCTCCACGTCCCTCACGCCTTGGAGGCGATCTTGCGCTGTGAGCCGACTGAACTGTGTCTGCCATTACAGATCTACTATGAATCCTATTCCGAGACTGTGACACTGCTGTGTTCTGCTCCCCGGCCGCCTGGAGCAAAGCCCAGGTCTGCATCAAACCTCTACCACCCTTTGACTGGGAAGGCTGAATCGACTCTGCTATTTGGGTAGCAGCAGTGAGATTTTGGATCAGAGTTCGATATACCTGGGTTGGAGGCAGAAAAAGTTGTCGTCGACTGGATTCAGGAACTCGCTGCCGAGCACGCTCGTCGAGTGCGTGCTGGAGGTTCTCCAGTCGAGTGCGCTCAGCCAAGTTGGCCAGGCGCGCCTCCTCCAAGGCCCGAGCCTCGGGGGTTTCTCCAACGATAGGAGTGTGAAGTGCATCCATGTTACGGCGGCGAAGCTCTTCCCTCTGCTGCGAAGAGAGGGGCTCGGGGCGGTACTCCTCATGGACACGCGACGGATCGCCTCTGCCATCACCAGCGTCGTCGCGGGGGAAGCCAGGAGGACTGCGCGGTCCGTTGACCATCAGGACTTCCGCCGCAGGGTCACTGCTGTCGCACTCGGATATAGTCTCAACGGAGCCAGTCGAACAGGCCGTAGAGAGTTTCGTTGGGCTCGATTGCCGCGACTTGGGGGGTGGCCGACTGGCGAGCCACCGCGTGCCTCACCCACCGCTGAAGCCTCGACCGACCGGAACGCTTGCGCCGGCGGGCAGCAGGGAGTGAAGATGCCACAGGAGCCGACCGATACTGGCTCGACGGCTGCCGCAGGAGGACGCCGCGGACGCACGCGCGAAAGTGTGTTGCCCCACGGACGGGGAGCGCCTCAACGTCGAGTGGAGCCTCTTGGAGCCAAGCGGAGTCGTCGGCGACGAACACGAGCGCACCGAGACAGATCTCGCGGCCTTCGACCAATCCTCCGCCTGAAACCATGCTGATGGGGATTGGAAAAATTGCAACTTCTCCAACAAGTTGCTAAGACACCGGCCCCACGGTGCGCGCCAACTGTCGTGGTTCTAAGTCTGACAGTAGAATGGGGGTAGGTATGTAGAGGCAAGATCCTAGCTATGGAGAAGTCGTACGCACGAGTTTTACGAGTTGAGGCCCTTCTTGGAGGAAGTAACAGCCCTACGTCTCGGAGCCCGGAGGCGGTCGATTGGATTATATGCGTGTGTGTTACAGGGGGTGCGAACCCTTGTCCCAGAAGAGGGGGGGTGGCTTATATAGAGTGCGCCAGGACCCCAACTCCCCTCCGTTACACAGGGTTCAATGTTCATAAAGAAGGAGCGTTACAGGTAACGTCCGTAGTAAAGTGCTATAAATGACTATTAAGTCTAAGAGTAAATGCCCGACCGTTGCTGCGCGGAGTGGCTTTAGGTCTTCTGCACGTCGAGTGGTTTAGTGGTCGAGTGACGTAAATAAGAAGGGGTCTCCGAGTGAATGGTAGGTCGAGCGGATTGCAGTCGACACCTTTGTTGGGTCCCCTCTATTTACTCTTGAATCTCTTTGCTTCTAGGACAAGGACCCTAGGTAGAAGGTATAGGTCAGGCCTATTACCCTACCCCAGGTCTATGTCCTCATCAGAGGGCTCGGGGGATGGAGTCGTATTAACTTCCCCACGAGCTGATAAGTTTTGTTATTTTCTCCGTTTAATGTTCCCTTGCACTAACAATGTAGCTGAATATGAGGCTTTACTCCATGGTCTTCGGATGGCTAAGGAGACGAACCTAAGCCGAGTTAAGTGCTTCGGTGACTCGGATCTGGTGGCTCAACAAGTGTCCGACACTTGGGATTCCAAGGACCCGCTCATGGCAGCATATCGTCGTGAGGTGGATATTGTTGCAGGTCACTTTAAAGGTTATCAGGTGGATCATGTGGACTGGCGGAAGAATGAAGCGGCGGACGCTTTCAGCCGCCTGGGTTCCCAACGTAAACCGGTTCCACCTAATGTCTTCCTGGATGTTCTGCATAATCCGTCCGTCAAGCTCCCTGGTGAAGAGGATTTGGCTATTCCTGATCCGGAAGCTCAGTTGGTGGCGGCTCTTCATGTTATCCTGGATTGGACGGTTCCATATCTGGCGTATATGAACCGGGGCGAGTTACCAGAGGATGAAACTTTGGCCAGGAAGATAATCCGGCGGTCCAAGTCCATGACTATTATCAATGGAGAGTTACATCATTGCAGTGTGACAGGGGCGTTTCAACGCTGTGTGTCTCCTGAAGAAGGCCGTGAAATTTTGCGTGAGATCCATGAAGGATATTGTGGTCACCACGCCGGTTCAAAGTCTTTGGTGGCCAAGGCGTTTCGTCACAGTTTCTATTGGTTGACAGCTCATGCTGATGCCGAGGACTTGGTCAAAAGATGTGATGGCTGCCAGAAATTCTCAAGGTGCGCTCATGTACCGGCTCAAGAATTGAGGATGATTCCAATCACCTGGCCGTTTGCAACTTGGGGGCTGGATATGGTTGGGCTTTTCAAGAGATCCAAGGACAAGAAGACCCACCTCTTGGTGGCGGTTGATAAGTTCACGAAGTGGGTGGAGGCAGAGCCAGTTAGTAAGTGTGATGCACCTACGGCGGTTCAATCCATCAAAAAGGTGATCTTCCGGTTTGGCTTTCCATACAGCATTATAACAGACAATGGTACCAATCTGTCAAAGGGTGCCATGAAGGATTTTTGTCAACGTGAGCACATCCGGCTTGACGTGTCGTCAGTGGCTCACCCCCAGTCCAATGGTCAAGCGGAGAGGGCCAATCAAGAGATCTTGAGAGGCATCAAACCCTGGCTTATGGTTCCTTTGCAACGGACATCGGGTTGTTGGGTTGAGGAGTTACCTTCTGTGTTATGGAGCATCAATACCACACCCAACAGATCGACAGGATACACACTGTTCTTCATGGTTTATGGAGCAGAAGCAGTTCTTCCTAGTGACATACGCCATGACTCACCTCGTGTAGCAGCATATGTTGAAGCTGACAACGAGAAGGCACGGCAGGAAGCTCTTGACCTGTTAGATGAGGAGCGTGACATGGCGGCAGCCCGTTCGGCGATTTATCAGCAAGATTTACATCGTTATCATAGCCGCCGGGTTAGAACCAGAACCTTCCAAGAAGGCGATTTGGTGCTTCGACTCATCCAGGATCAGACAGATATGCACAAGTTATCCCCTCCTTGGGAAGGACCCTTTGTGGTCAGCAAGAATCTACACAACGGGTCATACTACCTCATAGATGTTTGAGAGCGCAAAGACTCACGTAAATCGGAGGAGGGGACCCACCGGCTGTGGAATATCGCTCATCTTCGGCCCTACTATACTTGAGCCATAGGCTCTGCTTATGTACATATTATGACAATGTATATATTGTGATCAATATAATAAACCGGAACCTCAGCTAAAGCAGGGTATCTGTTGTTTTTCTTACATCATGTGTGGTTACATGGAGCTTCTGTTTATAAAGCGGCGTCCGGTTTACCCCTTGATTTAGCTTCTCAAAGCTTTATATTACATCACTTGGGGGCTTGGTCATATCCAAACCATAGCTACACCTCTTGATCGGCGCAATGCCACAACATCACTTGGGGGCTTGGTCGTATCCGAACCATAGTCACACCTCTTGATTGGCTCAAAGCCAAATCAATCCGGGGCCAAAGAGAGTGTTGTAAAACAACAACTCAAACATAGGCACCCACTGAGCATAGCTCAAAATGTTACTTGGGGATTCTTTGCTGTCGAAATGAACTAAGAATCTACACTTGTAATAGGCTGTCAAGCCATGGATTGGAAGCCTGGTGTATACACCTAAAACCCCGGGTTAACCTGCCTATTTAAGTAAGTCACTCCGCCCAGGTAAACCTGGTATAACCCTTCAAACTTTGACAAGTTACTCTAAAATAAAGACCCTGAACTTGTCAAGTTAAAACGATGATTGGTTAAGGATTGAGGACCATCTTAAAAGGCTTTGCAAAAATTGTTTAACTCAGTGGCCTGGCAGCCCATGAAAAGCCTCGAATTTTGGGCCTGGCAGGCCGTGAAAAGCCTCGACTACAACGGTTTTTATTTGCCTTTTGCTAAGTTTTTCTTTGTTTTGATAAGATTTGTGGTGTTTTCAAACAGGGGTTTATCAACCCGGTTAGGCTGTCAACTACAAGTTATCAGTACACGATCAAATTATAATCTGGAGACTATCAGCCTGGTCTGGTTTTGATTCAAAGTCACCAGTATGGAATAGACCAGTGTTTATCACAACCCGGAATGGTTTTATTATAAACCGGCATCATATAACATGAGTTACTTATCCTCCAGGGTAGGATTATGACCCTCGCTACAAAGTTGGTCAGCCAACATTATGCCTAAAGGTCACATGTCTTATATATTTCCATTTTGGTTATCTTTTACAACCTTGGTTATAAACCTTGGTCATATATATATTTGGGTATCATGACCCACCCGGTGGTAAACCGCCAAGGCACTTTAAGCTTCTTATCGGCAGGAACAACTTGAATAAATGGCTATGGATTATGAACATCATATCTTAAGCATGTCGGATTAAGCAAGCATCAGTCGCAAATAAATATGCACGAAGGCATACCAGACCAAGTATTTTAACTAGCCTATTACAAGGCGTTTCAGAGCCCAAAAGGATAATTGTTTTCTCAAATACATGTTGCAGCATGTAGAAGATTAAACCGGCCTCCGGTTCATGATTGGTCACCAGCTTGGCCTGACGGCTGCGGATCATCTCGCACCGGTTCAACTCCCTCCTCTCTACCCAGTGGCTGGAAGTCAATAGTTGCCTAGTCGATCCCAGTTAGGGTTTGGAATACAGCTTCATCGCTTATAAGCGTGGACGGTTCAATGTCAGGGGCATAAGTGTGCTTACGGATTGGTGGGATAAGATTTTGCGCTTCTGGAATTGGTGGAGGAACCCGTCTGTTCTTATCATCATAACTCGCCTGATAGTACGAGAGATCCGCCTCTTCAACCAGTTGACAAGCCAATGGGCGTACTTCCCGGTTTATGATTCGGAGATGCTCATTGCCAAATTCTGTTATGTCTTCCTTCAAACTGGGAAAGCCTTGGGCCGCTTCCACTGGATCAAAGTCAGGTACCCATGCTGTTGCCCGGGTTAGTGCGGTCAAAGCGCCCGTTCTTGCGGCAGACTTTTTTAGCTCGTCTACCCGGGCAGGAAGCATAGATAACCTTTCTAAGGTATCCTTGATCAAAGTGGGAGGAGGATTATTGTGTGAAGCAGTATAAATGATCCGCTGCGCGCCGGTGTACAACTGTTCTATTAGAGTGTACGCAGCCTTCAGTTTCTTCTGTACATCAGAGCCCAGGAGGCTAATACGAGTTCCTGCACCATTATCATATTATTTGGAATATATGTCCTTTAGTAGATTTCAATATGAACTACTAGTACATACTCAAACACTGATGTATATAGACATATTTTAGAGTGTAGATTCACTCATTTTGCTCTGTATGTTGTCCATATTGAAACAGACGTAATAGTACGTACTCTGCCTCGCCCCTCGACCCTCACCACGTGGTGTACGTGCAGCAATTCATTCGGTCTCATATAGCCAGAACGATATATACCGCAGTACCATTATTGCTCGACTTCCCGAAGAGGCGAAGAGCCAATCGCAAGGTTAATAGTTTGGAGATGCCAAGCGCAAGGTTTATAGGAGAAGGAGTAGTAGGTGCCGCGTCATTTATAAATAAAGTTTTTTTTCTTCAGTGGCACGTACGCAATATAAATAGGTTCATATGGAGAGAAAAGGAAACCGCTCCACTATATACATAGGCAGGACTAGCCTACACAGTTGCTTGCTGGGGTTGCTCTCTTCAGTTTTCACACTCTCTCGCACAAAACCACTGTGGCCACATCTCTAACATCCCGGCGGATCACGTCCGCCGGGGGAAGGGGTGGATGCTTAGTGTAGATGCGGTCGTCATCGCTGACAGCGAAAACCCACTGTCGGCACGTCCCGATCAGGGGTCCCCGCCATTCTCTCTCACAAAGCCGGTGAGGTTGCCTTCGTCCATTGCTCACTGCCGCGATGTGGGTAGTTGCCTCCTCCCTCTGCCCTCCTCTAGGTTGAGCTACGTCCCGACATCCCTCAGGTACAACTCCCTTTACAGCCGGCTTGCACCACTGCTCCAGCTGCCCACATCACTCCATGTGGATATTTCTCTACTTCTTTGCCCCGCACATACCTCTACTGGCTTCTACGTACTGTATTTGTGATGAGTTTATGTCTCATCAAATAGTCCCAGTAATCTTATTCTAATCACGCTTCTTCAATTTCTTTGCCACAGGGATGCTCATCTCGATTTTGGTGAAACTGCACAAAATGATCCAATGGTTAAAGGGTTGCAAACTTCATTTCTTAGGAAGCGCCCATGTTGCCAGCAAATTAAAGCCTGGTTAGGGTTTATGGTTCAAGGGCTAGGGACTGCATGGATCGTTTTTTTCTTTAGTTGTCTCTATTTCAATGGGTAGGGACTGCATGAGTAGTAGTAGTATTGTACGCCTTACGCCCGCTCCCTCGCCCACGCGCGCGGTGGCTCGTAGGACGAGGAGAAAATTTTACTACTCCCTCCGTTTACTCCTCGTCCCTACTACCTTGGTTAGAGAGATTATCATATTGTTTGGAATATATATGTCCTTTAGTAGATTTCAATATGAACTACTAGTACATACTCCAAACACTGATGTATATAGACGTATTTTAGAGTGTAGATTCACTCATTTTGCTCCGTATGTAGCATAAAGTTGAGACACTTATTTTGGAACGGAGGGAGTACATATTTGCTATGATCTGTCAATCATTGAGATGCAATAGCATGCATGTTAGTATCCTTTGTATTTGATGAAATGTTGCAACAGGCAACCTTGGACGCAAGATACATGTAACAGAAGCTGGAAGCTTCATAGCATTATACTATCTCGCTGATAAATTACAATACATACTATACAAGTACTTCCTCCGCTCCTAAATATAAGTCTTTTTAGATATTTCACCATGAACCACATACGGATGTATATATATGCATTTTAAGTGTAGATTCATTCATTTTGTTCCGTATGTAGTCCACCTAGTGGAATCTCTACAAAGACTTATATTTAGGAACGAAGGGAGTACAATGTAAAGAATTAGGTGTCGCACGGTGTCCAGAAAATATGGTGATAGTGTGAGGTGGGCCATGTAATCACTGAGCCTGCGTGTTTTCACTGCTCTTGCACTCCTCCGCCGTAAGAATGGAGAAAATTGTAATCTAGCAGTACCTCCTTTCGCCGAAAGTGTGGGACATCCAGCAGTCCTACCACCTTACTAATAATGACCAATGAGCCGTTAAATCACATAGACCCAGCAGTAAGTTGGACGGACGAAGCAACCATCACTCTTGAATCCGCTTCTCCCTTCAACGCAGGCGCCAGTGAGAGGTCGCGTCCGTTCTACCCGGGCATGAATGCGGCACCGATTCTTTGGAGTGGCGCTGACTGTTTCGGGCAGGAAGCGCGCGCGGGCGATGGAGGGGCTTTGGGTGGGCCAGGCTGGTCAGGAGCGGGCATGGCAGCTGTCCGCCTGTCCCTACCGGACGCCCGGAAATGAGAGGATGCACCGACTCTCGCGGCTAAAATCGTACACTACACACCATCTCTCTGTAGGAGTAGGTCGATCTGTCACTCTCTCTAACACACACATGTTGTTAAACACACACACCCACACGCACACACAGGTTCATAGAATAGGAAAATCGTGCGAGTGCGAAGCCACAGGAAGTGAGATACAAATGGAGTATGTACAAGAAGAGAAGAGGTGACGAATATTCCATCAAACCTAGACTGAGGAGTAGTACTCCCTCTGTCTAGGTGTTAAGTCATCCTACGGAAATCAGATATTCCCAAAATGTTTAGGCATCGTCCATTAACTTCGCATCTCAATCCCCTCCTGGCCTCGTTGCTAGCGAGCGTTGTTACTTAGGGAGCGTTTGGATCCTTAGCAAGAATAGTGTAACGCCCACGATGCGGCTATATCTCCCACGTGTCGAGGCACGACTTAGAGGCATAACCGCATTATGGTATTGTCGCAAGAAGGGTTATCTTCACACAATCCCATGTAATGAACAAGAATGGGATAAACGAGAGTTGGCTTACAATCGCCACTTCACACAATACATAAATTAGTTCATACATCATCCAAAATACACACATAGACCGACTACGGTCAAATCCAAATGAAAATAAGATAACCCCAAATGCTAGATCCTCGATCGTCCCAACTGGGCTCCACTACTGATCATCAGGAAACGAAACATAGTAACAACCACGTTCCTCATCGAACTCCCACTTGAGCTCGGTTGCATCATCTGCACTGGCATCGTCGGCACCTGCAACTGTTTTGGTAGAATCTGTGAGTCACGAGGACTCAGCAATCTCACACCCACGAGATCAAGACTATTTAAGCTTAGGAAAGGATGGTGTAATGAGGTGGAGCTGCAGCAAGCACTAAGCATGTATGGTGGCTAACATTCGCAAATGAGAGCGAGAAGAGAAGCAACGCAATGGTCGCGAAGCTAGAAATGATCAAGAAGTGGTCCTGAAACTATTTACGTTCATGCATAACTCAAACCGTGTTCCCTTCCTGGACTCCGCCAAGAAGAGACCATCACGGCTACACACACGGTTGATGTATTTTAATTAAGTCAAGTGACAAGTTCTCTACAACCGGACATTAACAAATTCCCATCTGCCTCATAACCGCGGGCACAGCTTTCGAAAGATAATACCCTGCAGGGTTGTCCCAACTTAGCCCATTATAAGCTCTCACGGTCAACGAAGGATAAACCTTCTCCCGGGAAGACCCGATCAGTCTCGGAATCCCGGTTTACAAGACATTTCGACAATGGTAAAACAAGACCAGCAAAGCCGCCCAAATGTGCTGACAAATCCCGATAGGAGCTGCACATATCTCGTTCTCAGGGCACACCGGATGAGCCAGACGTTGGGTTGGCATAGAGCCTGGTTGCCCAGGGGGCGCCGGACATCGCTCGGTTTGGGCCAGCACTCGAAGGAGCACTGGTCCGGGGGTTTAAAATAAAGATGACCCTCGGGCTCGCGAAAACCCGAGGGAAAAAGGCTTAGGTGGCAAATGGTAAAACCAAGGTTGGGCCTTGCTGGAGGAGTTTTATTTAAGGCAGACTGTCAAGGGGGTCCCATAAATCACCCAACCGCGTAAGGAACGCAAACTCAAGGAACATAACACCGGTATGACGGAAACTAGGGCGGCAAGAGTGGAACAAAACTCCAGGCATAAGGCCGAGCCTTCCACCCTTTACCAAATATATAGATGCATTAAATAAATAAGAGATATTGTGATATCCCAAAATTCCATGTTCCAACATGGAACCAACTTCAACTTCACCTGCAACTAGCAACGCTATAAGAAGGGCTGAGCAAAAGCGGTAACTTAGCCAAACAACGGTTTGCTAGGAAAGGATGGTTAGAGGCTTGACATGGAAATATGGGAGGCATGATATAGCAAGTGGTAGGTAGCGCAGCATAGCAATAGAAGGAACAACTAGCAAAGCAAAGATAGAAGTGATTTCGAGGGTACGGTCATCTTGCGTACAAGGTTCTCAGAGTTTTCGAAAGCTTGATCCTCGTAAGCGTGCTCAACAGGTTCCTCATTCACGAACTCGTCTCCCGGCTCTACCCACAGCAAGAACAAAAGCAATGTAACCACAATCAATCACGGGAAATGCACAAGCAACATGATGCAATACATGCATGATATGCAAGATATGATATGTGATGCGTATGCGTGCTCCGGAAGAAAAAGAATGTACAATGCAGTAACTTGGCAAACCAAGTATGCCACTGGAAAGATGAGATTATTTCGGTCGAAATCGATATAAAGATCACCGGAAACGGATGCACGGTTTGCAAATGGCAAGCAAAACAAGAATGACACGAATCTGCGATTAACAGCATGATAGCACTTAGAATACATCCAGTAACTATGCTACAGCACTCCAACATAGCAACAAACCATATGGCAGTAATATACAGGAGATGCTTGACAAAAGATGAACACTGAGATATGGCTAGATCACAACATAACAGGTTCAAACAAGCATGGCAAAAGTGCAAAAGTTATCAGTTTCAGACTTAGTGAAATTACTGGACATGGCTGAAACAGCATCAGGTAGCAATGTTCAGAGCAAGCAAAACACATGCTACAGGAACATAACATAGCAAAACAAGGCATGGCATGAATCTACTAAATGCATAGAACAAAATTCCCTTACTGACCATGAGCCAAAAGGTACAGAAGATACGATGGCACCCATGTAAACATAGCAAGTTTCGTTAACAGGTTTCAGACTTGGCAGAAAACAGAGCATGGCATTAACAGAAATTGTGAGGGCATCTTGGTGAGCTTGACACACTCATCACAAAGCAATGCATCACAAAACAAGCATACCTACAGCAAGGTGGCATGTTTATGAAGCTAACCATGGCAAGAGCAGGTTCATAGCATGAAAGGATCAACTACTACAACCTTGGCAAAATTGAATATCATGTTAACATTCTGCCAGAAACATTTTATACCAAAAGTAGAGCAAGATTAAGACATGCTAGGGCACTCCATAATGCAAACAGTGCCATGGATGGATAGAGCATAACCATATGTTCAAAACATCCTTAATGAAGTATCTCAAAATATGCATGGATCTCTCTGTAGCCACATGGATACATAGCAACAAAATAACAGCAGTAACAAAATACATAGCCATACGAAGATCCTAAGTCCCTGAAAACAGAAAACATCATGAACCCTAGTTTGCATGCTTGTGTTAGTCACCACATAGATCAAAAAAATACATAGCAAACACCTCTGTAAAGATGGCATGGCATAGATCAAAACACCTGTAGAGCTCATGCTCATAAGATGCACACATCAATTGCAACAAAAATAACAAATCACCAAGTTCTGATAAGTAACAGCAGTAAACATCATATAGCACTCTTGCACCAGAGATTTGGGCATCAAGATGGTCTCAAACGAGCATGGCACAATGGAACAAAGTGAAGAGCATCTCGTGGCGGTCATTTCGAGACATTAAACGCACGAAACGGAGCTATGTGCATGGAGATATGATGCAATGAACAGAGCAATATTATGAAAAAACTTCAGGACTTGGAGAAATCGAGGGGAGGAAAAAGTCAACCTAGCCCCGATCTGGATCTAGCGCGGCTCGGGCACGCGGTCGCCGAGGATCGCTAGGGCTGGCGCGGCTGCCGGATACGGAGGGATACGGTGGCGGCCGGAGAGAGCTCGGGGGAGGCGTGGGGCTGCCGGAGCTCGGTGCCGGACCTCGCCGGAGTTGGAGAGGAGGGAGATGGCCGGCCGGAGCTCGGGGAGGCGCGGTCGGCGGACGGGCGGCGGGGCGCCGGAGCTCGCCTGCTCCGGTGCGGCGGAT
>NC_057802.1:345565515-345589418 GCF_018294505.1 Triticum aestivum | reverse complement strand
GGAGACGAAGGCGCGCGCGGGGGTCGGCGTACGGGCTCGGACGGGCCCTCCTCGGGCTCGCCGGACCGCGGGCGGTGGGTGGCGGTGGTGCTGACGTGGCGGCGCACGGTTGGCCGGGCACGGCGGCGGGGATTCGTCCGGCGCGGACCGGACGTGTCCGGCGCGCGGAGGGACGGATCTAGGGTTTCGGGGCCCGGAATTTGAACGAGGGAGCACATATTTATAGGTAGAGGGAGCTAGGAGACTCCAAATGGAGTGCGGTTTTCGCCCACACGATCATGATCGAACGACCGAGAGCATGGAGGTGACTTAGATGGGTTGTTGGGCTGTTTGGAGGGTTTTTTTTGCTGCAACACAAAAAAGGCCTTTGCGGTTACCCGGTTAACCGTTGGAGCACCAAACGACCTCCAAATGGAACGAAACTTGACAGGTGGTCTACCGGTGTTATACCAAGGCCACTTGGCAAACCTCGGTCCATTCCGAGAACGTTTGACACCCGCTCACGAAAAGAGACAAGAGGGGGCGTGCGCCGGTGCACGTGGGAGTGTCGGATTGCAAAACGGACAACGGGGAAAATGCTCGGATGCAAGAGACGAACACGTATCCAATGAGATGCACATGATGACATGAATGAGATGCATGACATGAACAAAATGTAAAACGAGAGACAAAACCCGACCACGAAGGGAATATCATAACACATAGCCGAAAATGGCAAGAGTTGGAATTACAAATATGGAAAGTTACATCCGGGGTGTTACAAATAGCTTATAGCATAGCCTGGCAAGGTTAGGCGTTTGTAACTGTTAAAATATGTTAGCTTTTTTCGGCCAGCTAGCTTGGGTGGGCTAGAAAAACCTTGCTAGCTCAAGAGAGCCAGATCGGCTCGCTTCCGACGGCAAACTTCGCGTAGTAGTAACATAGACTAGTAACATATGCATGTTGTACTAGTCCAAGTTACTCACCACTATGACCAGCCTAAGCAATGTAACAGAACGCTCCTTACTCTGCCTTGTTATCTCCCCCAGAAACCCAATGCATGGAGCGCAACTACGCGTTGATCAGTCAAGAAATTAAAGTCGGCTTGCATGCGAGTTAATACGTGGCCCTGCATGGTAGCTAAAACGACATCTCTTAGTTGTTTGGATTAATTGCTGCGTTTAGAGACAGAAATCAGGGCTTTGATTGGAGGAATGACCGGTCAAGTTTCTCCTTCTCCTCCAATCTGCTTGCACCTTGGTCCCGCTGCACCTTCTAACATGACCTATTACACATAGACAGAGGGAGTCGTACGAGATAAGGTGGCACACTAACTTAGGTCGAATACAAGTGCCCAAAATTGTGTGCATGTTATAATAAGGATTCACTTAAAATAGTACGTGAGCGAACAGAGGGATCAATTGGACAGTGTTCCCGAGCAGTAGCGAGATCTGTGAGGTAAGATACACCGCTGGCGCTTTTAATTTTTCTTATTAATTTGTTTGTTTCACCCTCTGACTGGTGGGACCCAACGTACTAGGTGGAGAGAGGTAAGGTGACTAAGGCTGCATTATTTCTGCACCACTGTGGATAGTCTTACCACCAAAGCCACATGACATGATTGTGATTTAAATCCCAATGACTCCCACACACAAAAAAACACGGCATGCTTGTCACACGAATGCAGGAATGTATAAAAGGTTATTTTCCTCTCGTTGAACATAACGGGAGGGTTGTGTAGCTGGTTAGCCCGTTTGCTCGTCAAACTTGAGGTCTCGGGTTCGATAACTACACTTGAGCATAATTCGTGCCAGGAGGATTCTTTGTCTGGTCAAAATGGATGGATACAGAGCTATACGATCTCGTAGTGACCGTATAATCACCTCATCACGTATAAGCTGCAGCCTCGGAGCTGGTTTTCTAGGGTTTGCACTCTTCACACTCTCTCCAGTATATATATACACGCTGGAGCCTCAGCGCTTGTAGTTGCTCTCTTCACACTCTCTCACCCTCTCCAGATTTAAATAAGACTTCGTTGGCCTCTCTCTCTCCCCTCACTGCTGGTCTGCTTGTAGTTGCTCTCTTCACACTCTCTCACCCTCTCTAGATCTAAGCAAGACTTCGTTGGCCTCTCTCTCTCCCTGACTGCTGGTCAAAGAGCCGGCAGGATCCGTCCACCGAGAAGGGAAGGAGGCCTAACGCTATCGCCGCCGGCGAGGGAGGGAATCCACTACCTGCGCAACTGTTCACTTTCACCCCGCGGCGGCGCGGGAGGGCCTCCGACCCCTTCTTCTTTGCCGCCGTACATAGTGTGGGTCGAGCGGCCTCTAGTCGCCCACCGAACCACACCCCAAGAACCTTAAGGTATAATTTACTTATTCCACATGCATTGCTCTAGCTGCATGTGAGCTTTTTCCGCTTCTGCACTCGAATCTAGGTGTTGGATCAAACAAGAAAGTAGTGTGGAAAGTTGTATACCATGAATCTAGGATTGGTTCAAAGAGGAAAGGAATGGGGGAAAGTAGTGGGAAAAGTTGTATAGCATGAATCTAGGACGTGGTTCAAAAAGGAAAGGAAGGGGGAAAGTAGTGGGGAAAGTTGTATAGCATGAATCTAGGACGTGGTTCAAAAAGGAAAGGAAGGGGGAAAGTAGTGGGAAAAGTTGTATCGCATGAATCTAAGACATTGTTCAAAGAGGACAGGAATGGGGGAAAGTAGTGGGGAAAGTTGTATAGCATAAATCTAGGACGTGGTTCACAGAGGAAAGGAAGTGGGGAAAGTACTAGTACAGATTGGCTATCCAGCACCTATGTTGGTCAAAAAGGGAAAACAATGACAAACACAGTACGCACATCTGTAACGAACTGATCTTTTGTTTTGGGGGACAAGGCTGTAGAGTTTGAGCAGGACTAGATTTGCTGCGCTCACATAGGGAAAGGTGTCTAAAGATAACAAAATTGGGACCAACACAAATATGCTCCTTGGTTGTTTGTTCTTTGTTGCAACAAACTATGCATCACCCCAGTACATCGGTAGATGCACCTGGTGCTGGTGTGTCCACTGTCCCGTGCAACTCTTTAGCTATTGTTAATCTAAGACCCTGTTTGGTTAAAAACTCCCTAGTCCCTACCTGCTTGGTTACAGGGACTAAACATGGACTAGAGGTTATTAAATGACATGCTAAAAGACCATGTTACCCCTAGTAATGAACTAATAGAGACAACGTGCGATGCGTGGCAGGGGCAACTGTTGGAAAAAGTCCCAAAAAGACTCTCCCTCGGGGTCTTCTTTCTTTAGTCCCAAATGCCCACTTTTAGTCCCTAAAAGTCCCTCCTGTTTGGTTTAGATGGGACTGACACGGAGTTTTTTTAGTCCCTCCACCAAAATGTCCCTGTAAACAAGCACCCTCTAATAATGCCGCTGGAAAATTGATGCAATGCCATAGTTCAAAGAAAATTACATGTTTAACGAATTTTATTGTTAATATAATCTCTCTGTTAATATTAATCAATGCTACCGTTTGAGAAATGCTACTGTCTTGCTTTCTTTCCCATTTAGATAAGGTAGATGCTTTTTTTTTGTTGGCTTCTGTGTCATCCACCGTTATTGACCACTAGCTGTTTCCTTTGCACCTCTATGTAAACAGGGTTATCTACATCACCTCGTTGCCATTTTGACCTTTTGTTGCACTGCACAAAACACTTTTGTTTTAAGAGTGTTTTGTGCAGTTCAACCGAAATGTCACACCGACAACGTTGCTTGGTTTCTTGATCTTAGTGGAACTGCACAAGAGGAGATCTTACTTCCTATCCGTGTTGGCAAATTTCGTTCAGATCTTCTTCTTGTGAGTTGTTTGAATTCCGCGTCATGAGAGGTCAGTACTAGCCTTCTTTCACATGATTCTGCAGTGTGCTTTCATATGTTGTGCTACTTGTACGATAATGTGGCTTGATTTTAGTGAACTGCACAAATGGAGACAAGACTTCCAATCTGTATGTGCACCGCAATATCCCATTGAGGTAAGATAAGGATATTTCACAACTGTTGGCCTGTATTTTGCCACTTTCATCAAAAAATTAATGTCATTGTTTAGTGCTATACTTGTGCAACCTAATTGACATGCCAAATCTTACATTGAAGGCGATGCTTGTCTGTTATTGAACCAAGTGATGAAGGGGAAGAACAAGCGGAAGAAAAACAAAAATCAACTCCTGGTGCTGTAAAGAAGCACTGGAACTGTGATGACACAAGTAATGATATAGTTTTGCATCTTAATTTATTGCTATGGCTGGAACGAGCAATTGTTTTGCCACTGATTTGATGCCACTCTTAATGTAATATGTAATTATCTCTACTTGTGCAAACAGGGATCTTCTTTGAAGATACCATATATTTTAATGGAACTGCATAAGAAGATGTTGGAAACATTAATATAATCGAGGAGTATATAGTAAGCATGGCCACCGTAGTAGATAGCAACAGATGATTCCGGAGAAGTGCTTCATCTATATGCTCTACACAATAAGCCTCCCGACAAAGGTTGGTACTCGCCCACTGATTTCATCCATATGATTGAGCTTTGTCATCTCTATTGGTGTTGTGCTACTGTTTAGATACTGTCATCAAAAAGTGGTATTGTCCTTGAGAACTGCTTCATCTGTGCTGTTTTAAATATTTCCTTTCCTTTTTTTCGAGCAAACAGGGATGCTAGCACTTAGTTATCCTCTTGTCTTTGCACAACATGATCATCCTCCTCTGAAGAAGAATATGGGGTACGTGAAGTGACTAGTTCCGATTATGCCAGGAAGAAGAAGCCCTATCTATCTTCTCATCAGAAGGAGTAGTTGAAGGATGGTTACATTACCCCCCACAAGACCAAACTAACTTCAGCTCAGAATGTCGGGACCCCGATTCCAAGTCACATCGATCTAGCCGGTAACACCTCATATCACTTTGCGGCCTCACGCACGGTATTCCCACGGGTGTCGCCTTACCATGGCCCGGGACCGTTTGCGTCTTTTGGCTCACGTATATGTTAGTGTCGCTAGCATCCATATGACAGAGAACCCGGGCCGACATGACTAGTCGTGAACCCAAAGTGGCACTAACTTACGGGGATAGGCATACATGAATCAACATCGAGCATGTCGGTCAGCAGCGTGCGAATCCGGGCTGTAGCACTGGGCTAACAGGACTCCGGTGAACCGGGCTGTAGCAGGCTAGGCAGGACTCCGGATGTCACCGCGTGACATTTCCCCGAAGGGACAGACACATGAACGAAGTGAATCACATGCCGGCCAGTCAAGTGTTCCGGAGCAGTAGTGCTGGGCTAGCAGGACTCCGGTGAACCGGGCTGTAGCGGACTAATATGGCTCATGGAAGCACAAGACTACATTTCCCCATAAGAGAGGCTACCAAGGATAAACAACTAGGTTGTCGGATCCCACACATACCAAGCATTTCAATCATACACACAATATGCTCGATATGTGCAAATACAACATGGCATCACAACAAGACTCTACGACTCAGAGTATTTATTCATTAGGCTCCGAAGAGCCAGATATTACAAACATGGGTCTCATGACCCAACATTCAGAGCATACAAGTCAAAGCACATGCGGAAGCTTAACATGTCTGAGTACAGACATCTACAAATGAAAAAGGCTGAGAAGCCTGACTATCTACCAGATCCTGCCGAGGGCACAAGATCGTAGCTGAGGTATCAAGCTAAACGTCGAAGTCCACACGAAACTACTAGCGAGACTGACGTCTCTCTGCAAAACATAAAATAAGAAAACGTGACTACAAATGTACCCAGCAAGACTTACATCAGGACTATCTATATATGCATCGGTATCAACAAAGGGGGTGGTGGAGTTTAACTGCAGCAAGCCAGCTTTGACTCGGTGGCTATCCTGAACTATGACTGCAAGTAACTCTTTTGAGGTGGCGCACACGAGTCCACATATTCACCATATCAATACACTACTGTGGATCCGCTCCCGTCTCCCTACGAGAACGCCATCCATAGCACTCACGCTTATCTTGCGCATTTTAGAGTATCCACTTTCACTTGTCTATGAACCGTTATAGGCAACCCAGAAGTCCTTTACCGCGGACACGGCTATCCGAATAGATCATATTAACCCTGCAGGGGTGTACTTCGTCACACACGCTCTCGCCACTTACCACCATGTACATGTCGTGTACCTCGGCAACCTTCAAGCGGAAACCTGGCGAGGGAGTCGGCCACGACCTGACTAACCACACAAGTCTCTCGTCCAGGTTTATCGCCTATTCGGGTTCCATCCACAAGGAGATCCGGCCGGGGTGTCGCTCACGGCCCCAAATGATGTGTGTAGGGTTCCCGAGCCCACCATCCGGGTGCCACTCGGTACACCAGGCCACGCGTGCCTAGTCTGTCCCAAGCCCACCTGTACCGGGTGCCACTTGGTAGACTACTAACACTACCTACAAACACCAGAAACTAGTTGCAACTCCTGGACAGAGATCAAGTTGATTAATAAGTCGAGAGGGGCACTTAAGCATTCCAATGTGTGGTAGTAACTGTTCATGGATCACAAACACAGAACTCAGTTCCTGAGGACGGCTGCAATGAGACAACCCACCATGTACTCCTACATGGCCTCTCACCGCTACCTTTACCAAATCGTGTTCACACACTTAGCTCTGAACAGTAGGACATGTTCACCACATTCCAATTCATTCTCTATGAATCAGACCTGACACAACTCTAAGCAATAGCAGGCATGACAAATAGGCATGAATGAGTAGGCACATCAGGGCTCAAACAACTCCTACTCATGCTAGTGGGTTTCATCTATTTACTGTGGCAATGACAGGTCATGCAGAGGAAAGGGGTTCAACTACCGCAGCATGTAACAGTTGAATCGCTGTTGTCCTAATGCAGTGAAAGAAAGCAGGAGCGAGAGAGTGGGATTGTATCGGAATGAACAAGGGGTTTTTGCTTGCCTGGCACTTCTGAAGATAACATTGAGTCTTCATTAGTGTCAACGATCACAGCGTCGGAGCAGCGTCTACCGAGAGGGGACAATTACCGGCAAACAAGGAAGAGCACAATCAATGCAATGCACAATATGATGCATGATCATGACATGACAATATGTTGTGATTTGAGCTAATGCAACTAGTAACAGAAAGGTTTGGGTTGATTTGAACTCAAGGTTCAAATTCAAATTTAAACTATGAATTCAAATAGTGCATTCTCATGTTTTGGACTAAACAGTGAGGTTAAGTTGTTCAAACATGCATGAAAATGCCATATTCAGATTCCTTGGATTTTTCTGATCAGTTTTCATATATAATTTATTTCAATCTGAGTTATAGATTATTTCCTATGATTTTTTGAAGTTTTAAACATTTTCTGAATATAAATAAACCAGTTCGATTCATTTGAAATCCAGAAAAGCATTACTGCGTCATCACTAGGTCATGATGACGTCGGCCGGTCAACAGCGCCTAGCCCAGGTCAAACCTGACCTGTGGGACCCATACGTCAGTGTCTCAGGCTGGTTTGGGTGGATGACAGGTGGGACCAGTCAATGCTGACTTGGCCAAAGTCAAAACTGACACGTGGGGCCACTAGGGTTAATCTAAACTAAACAGGAAATAAATCCCGAGGTTAATTAGAGCGTGGGGCCCAGTGTCAGTGGCACGGGGCGGTGTTTAGTGGCTGATTAAGCCAGCCACATCAGTCGGCCGCGGACTAGCCGCCGGCGACGTCAACAGACGGCGGAGGCACGCCGGAATCGCTACTCCGGCGACGGTTTGGTGCGCGGGAGGGCTCTACGTGTTCCTGGTGTTGTGGCGCTTCTAGTGGTGGCGACGGGTGGTGCCGGGGTGGCCAGAAAATGGCCGGCGACGAGCTTTAGCGGCGGCGGGGCTCAGTGAGGTGCGGCGTTGCGGCTAGAGCTCACGGGCGAGGGGTCTGAGCAAGGCAGCTACGAGGGGAGGTGCTCCGGAGCACGCCTGTTGCAGGGGGCAACGAGCGAGGCACGGGGAGCATGCGGGCTGCAGCCATGGCGGAGCAGAGCTTCGGCCGAAGGTGGAGCCGTGGCTAGGGAGCATGGAGACATCGGGGAAGAGGGATAGTCGATGGAGGAGCTCACAGTGATCACGAGGAGGGGTTCGGCTTGCTCGTGGATGAACTGGGGCAGACGAATCGGCCGGCGGCATCTTGGATGCCCGAGGTTGAAGACGATGGCAGTGACGGCAGAGCAGGCCTCCCGGCGGGGTGTAGTTCGCTGGAGAGGGCGAGGGCGTCAAGGCGGAGCCTCTGGACTGCTCAAGGGGACGAGGGAGAGGCGATGGCCGCGGTGGTGCTAGTCGGCGACGGCAGGAGCGTTCGGTGAGGTGGGGGAACGGCGAGGGAGAGAGCCAGGGGAGAGGGGGAGAGCTCGAGGGAGAGGCCGAGGGGGTTCGTGGCGTCGCCAGACGCGAGGGGGAGGCAGGAGGTGGCAAGCAGGGGGTGGCGCGGCTCCGCGGTGCGCTCTCCACGCAGCTGCCTCGCCTTCTGGCAGAAGGTCGAAGAAGCTGCTGCGCTGGCTGGGCTGCACAGTGTTGGGCCGGCTGGAGCGCCAGGTAATTCCTCTTCCTCTCTTTTCTTTAATTGTTTCTGTTTTCTATTTCCTGTAATTGTGTTTGGCTTTATTAAAAATGCCAGAGCATTTCCAAAAATTCTGAAAATATTTGTGGGCACTGTTGAAATTATTCCCAGCAGCCCTCAACTAGTTTCAGAATTATTAAAGCATTTAAAATATTTATAGGATTTAAATGCCCCAATTCAAATACAATATGAGTTAATTCAAAAATCCAGAAATGACCTAGAAATATGTTTATCATTTTTGGCAGAGGTTTTTACCTTTATCAGAAATGATGAACATTTCCAAAGGCATTTTGGGATCATTGAAAATATTTCATTGTGATCCTAGTTGGATTTCATTTGGTGCTAGGGTTTGAACATCCCCATTTCAAGTTTAGGCAAAATTTAAACATGATGCAACACCAGATACTAGCACTAGGCATTACTAGAATTAGGGATGTGACAACTCGCCCCCACTAAACAAGAATCTCATCCCGAGATTCAGGCGTAGGGTAAGAGGAAGAGGGAACACAAAAGCTAACACAATCTTCACGATCCAATTGTTCTTCTCGAAGATGTTGATTCATTGCATCATCTTGATCTTGACATCTTCTTTCGAGAGCTTCATCCAACTATGATGACGGAAGAGAGGGAAACTCTACAGGATTGATCTTCTCGAAGATCGAGCTATACAAGATCAACTCGCGGAATGAGATGTTGAAACATCTCGAGTTGAGACACAAAACACATCGAGAGGGATGGAAGAACAAACGATGAGATTTGACTTGGTGGGCAACAATCCCACGCTTAGGTAGGATGGTGCATGGTTTCAAAGTAGCGAGGAGATAGTTGCCACGATTCCATAACGGGGCACCTTAGGGAAGGTGGCTCATAGAAATATCCCTTAGGTGGAAAAATGAATTACTTTTGATTCAAAGGTCAATGAAACTCTTCATACCAGCCTAAGGCAATTTACAAATGATCATTTGAAAGAATTCCAAAGAATGTCATAATCGGACTAGAATGGATGATGTGGACTACCTTGTTGAAGACAACGCGATGGATGATTTTGCTTGCACGTGCTCTCAAGAACTTGAGCATTTCCATATTCATCAAGGTTTTACCATTATCCGTGTCGAGGATCCTGGCAACACAACATACTACCATGATGAACGGTGATGGAGGATGCAGGTGCAAAGGAGGACATCACTTTCTCAGATTTTTCCTTAGCAATGCCAAAGAGGCAAATCTGGATGATCGACCGAGAGACATTTAGGACTCCGCTTCTAATGTTCTCCTTGATGCACTAGCATATCCCATTCATAGATATGGTTTGATATCTAGAACATCAAGTAAAGGTCGGACTTCGGGAGCACAAGAATCCATAAGGAAAACTACGGAAGTAAATCCTACGAAATCCTTATGGGGAGGTGGCCAACTTTCTCAATCAAGATACTACAATAATAGGTCTTCCGGCTGGGTGTGTTGGCCACGACATCCACTTATCGGTAACAGAGAGACCATTAGTATAGTTCTTGGGAAACGTTCAACCACCACATCTGCCTGAGATTCAGATCTGGTTGGCGCCAGGATATCCAGACTCAGCATGTCTGAAAGTGAAAGGTTGCAACACAAATCGACGAGATGACGTTGCAAGATTCTCGGGAAATGAACTACGATAGCAAGCTCCAAAATATGAGCTGGTTCTGCTACACACATGTAAACACGCTGTCCAAGACAAGCATGACCACGTAGTAGTCAGATAATAAAACACTACCGAGTTCTGGTAGGGAGCCATCATTGAGGATATCGAAGTCCTTCTATAAGCCCGGGTTAGCTCTTAGGAAGGATCTTCTTCTCCTTGAACAATTCAATCAGTGGCTTGGTGTGCTAGGGAATACATATGGAATGAAGATGATCAGTCTATCAGACCATAGAATACTTCACACAGGCATAACTGACTTGGGATGATTCCAGAGGAAGCAAACAATCTTTCTCGGATCCACGGCGGCAACTTACACCAAGTGCACGTAAATTAGAGAGAGTCACTTCTTTCATCCGAACACATGCTTCATGGACGGGACATGAAGATAATGCTTATAAAATTTTCCAACACTAGCTTAATGCTCAACAAAATCATGGACAAGATGAAAATGTTGTCAATGGGCTCAGCAACAATCCATCCAGGCTTCCATATAGATGGAATTCCAAAATTAAGTAAACACGGGAATAGCAGTGGTCAGACCCAAAGAATATAATGGTGTATGCTCGAGGAAACCACCACGAGTAAGACAACATTACAAATATCATTGGCTCTGATTTGATTTAAGGATAGCCCACACTCAAATCAAAGTTTAGACAAGACAATAGATCCAGCAATTGATCACGAGGATCAATGAATGAAGATATCATCTTTCTTCAACACACTCACAAAAAGATATCCCTTGAAATGAACTAAGCCAGGCAAGCTTTTATCTTCCAACTCTCCAAGTTGTTGTTTAGCTTGACCAACTAGCTCAGGGGTATCCAACACAGATTCTTGGAGAAGGGGTGGTTTACAGGAAACCAACTTGATCACGAATTCGACATAGCGGTCAGGTGACAACCTGGTGATACTTCCAAGAAGATATTCGAAAAATCACGTACCACCGATATGTTACTAGGCTCGAGAACAATCTCGCCTTTCAGAGCAAGACGATATGATCAAGAGAGTAAGGGTTTGACAAAATCCTAACTCATTGATCGAAGAGTGCACCAGAAATAAGGACTAGGTAGCACGATCAATCTTAGGATGATGATTTAATAACCAGCACACTAAGAATGAGATTATAGTCCATTAACCACCAAGCAACGAGTTGCTCAGAGTATTGATTTCACACATCACAGTTCACTTGTCGGCATTTCGGTTACAACAACACGGGACCGAGGAATGAATAATGATAGCGAGAAGTATCACTGTGTCAAGAATCCATAAGAGGTGGTGCAATTCCCATGACATTCTTGACATAAAGATGGTAACACTCCAGGTGGAACAGAATCAAAAGCTGGATTGGCATTTTGATCTGCGGAATACAACTACTTTGACCCATCCTAGATATGGACGAGGTTCTGGAGTTTGTTTCTCCTAGTCATTCCGGATTAGAATGGCTTGACAGACCACAAGAATAATAGGCATCGATAACACAAATGCACAATTACTCCTGAATATCAATTGATAGACGAGGGCCAGAAAATAACTAAAGAGGGACAACCCAAAGGAACATATGTTTTTCTAAGTTGTGGATGCATGGATTAGTATGTCGAACAAATTCAACATATTTCTTCCGGATAACCCATGCAGAGGAGGAAGGACTGCAGTCACAATATGAATGGAGTACTCCTCAAGAGCGCCCTGGTTGTGATCTTTTGGTTCAAACGAACTCCTGCCAGGAATGGTTCATGGTATTGGAAGAATGATATACCACGGACCTCGAGGACTGTCGCAAGGTTACTAATATCCTAAAGGTACGAGCAACAGTATCAACACGAGGTAAGTAGAGTGAATCTTGGGTCAAGAACCCAAGAATAGAATGCCTGCTAACTAAATGGCATCACGGGATGCTTTCGAGAAAGATGGCCAGAATCGTCACACCGGGAACACAGAACATGGCTAGATTACTGGGTGACTCCCTAAAACACCTAGGGTCATAATAATAGCTCCAACATACATGTCGGGGCAATGGAGTACCTCAACAGACCGATTAGTGTGGTTAATCTGGCCCCAAGGAACATCGAGAACGGACGGAAAGGATTTTTAAATGCATCAGACTATTTAGAAACTTGGGGTGACTCGGACAGCATAACGGCTGTAAATGCTCAAAAGATTTGAGACATCCTGCAAATTGGTGGCATAACCACTTAACATCACATTATCAGTGTTCGGAGATCAACTAAGAACACATGGAAGTAGTAGAAACTGAACTGAGGCTTCAGACCAACAATCCTACGAGTCTACGGATTAGTAACACGTGATCCTGATAGAAAGATGAGAAGCCTAGTTCTTAATCCCGTAGAAGAGAAGAGGATGACTCAGATCAGAAGGGCATAAGGTAAAGAAGTAAAAAGAGCCTTACGTTCCCTCCACAATCAATTCCCTTATATAACTAAAGCATTTCTAGACTCAACTTCGACCAGTTTGGCTTCGTAAACCTACAGGCAGTCAGGCTCTGATACCAAAGCTGTCGGGACCCCGATTCCAAGTCACATCGATCTAGCCGGTAACACCTCATATCACTTTGCGGCCTCACGCACGGTATTCCCATGGGTGTCGCCTTACCATGGCCTGGGACCGTTTGCGTCTTTTGGCTCACGTATATGATAGTGTCGCTAGCATCCATATGACAGAGAACCCGGGCCGACATGACTAGTCGTGAACCCAAAGTGGCACTAACTTACGGGGACAGGCATACATGAATCAATATCGAGCATGTCGGTCAGCAGCGTGCGAATCCGGGCTGTAGCACTGGGCTAACAGGACTCCGGTGAACCGGGCTGTACCAGGCTAGGCAGGACTCCGGATGTCACCGCGTGACATTTCCCCGAAGGGACAGACACAGGAACGAAGTGAATCACATGCCGGCCAGTCAAGTGTTCCGGAGCAGTAGTGCTGGGCTAGCAGGACTCCGGTGAACCGGGCTGTAGCGGACTACTATGGCTCATGGAAGCACAAGACTACATTTCCCCATAAGAGAGGCTACCAAGGATAAACAACTAGGTTGTCGGATCCCACACATACCAAGCATTTCAATCATACACACAATATGCTCGATATGTGCAAATACAACATGGCATCACAACAAGACTCTACGACTCAGAGTATTTATTCATTAGGCTCCGAAGAGCCAGATATTACAAACATGGGTCTCATGACCCAACATTCAGAGCATACAAGTCAAAGCACATGCGGAAGCTTAACATGTCTGAGTACAGACATCTACAAATGAAAAAGGCTGAGAAGCCTGACTATCTACCAGATCCTACCGAGGGCACAAGATCGTAGCTGTGGTATCAAGCTAAACGTCGAATTCCACACGAAACTACTAGCGAGACTAACGTCTCTCTGCAAAACATAAAATAAGCAAACGTGACTACAAATGTACCCAGCAAGACTTACATCAGGACTATCTATATATGCATCGGTATCAACAAAGGGGGTGGTGGAGTTTAACTTCAGCAAGCCAGCTTTGACTCGGTGGCTATCCTGAACTATGACTGCAAGTAACTCTTTTGAGGTGGCGCACACGAGTCGACATATTCACCATCTCAATACACCACTATGGATCCGCTCCCGTCTCCCTACGAGAACGCCATCCATAGCACTCACGCTTATCTTGCGCATTTTAGAGTATCTACTTTCACTTGTCTATGAACCGTTATAGGCAACCCAGAAGGCCTTTACCGCGGACACGGCTATCCGAATAGATCATATTAACCCTGCAGGGGTGTACTTCGTCATACACGCTCTCGCCACTTACCACCATGTACATGTCGTGTACCTCGGCAACCTTCAAGAGGAAACCTGACGAGGGAGTCGGCCACGACCTGACTAACCACACAAGTCTCTCGTCCAGGTTTATCGCCTATTCGGGTTCCATCCGCAAGGAGATCCGGCCGGGGTGTCGCTCACGGCCCCAAACGATGTGTGCAGGGTTCCCGAGCCCACCATCCGGGTGCCACTCGGTACACCAGGCCACGCGTGCCTAGTCTGTCCCAAGCCCACCTGTACCGGGTGCCACTTGGTAGACTACTAACACTACCTACAAACACCAGAAACTAGTTGCAACTCCTGGACAGAGATCAAGTTGATTAATAAGTCGAGAGGGGCACTTAAGCATTCCAATGTGTGGTAGTAACTGTTCATGGATCACAAACACAGAACTCAGCTCCTGAGGACGGCTGCAATGAGAAAACCCACCATGTACTCCTACATGGCCTCTCACCGCTACCTTTACCAAATCGTGTTCACACACTTACCTCTCAACAGTAGGACATGTTCACCACATTCCAATTCATTCCCGATGAATCAGACCTGACACAACTCTAAGCAATAGCAGGCATGAAAAACAGGCATGAATGAGTAGGCACATCAGGGCTCAAACAACTCCTACTCATGCTAGTGGGTTTCATCTATTTACTGTGGCAATGACATGTCATGCAGAGGAAAGGGGTTCAACTACCGCAGCATGTAACAATTGAATCGGTGTTGTCCTAATGCAGTGAAAGAGAGCAGGAGCGAGATATTGGGATTGTATCGGAATGAACAAGGGGGTTTTGCTTGCCTGGCACTTCTGAAAATAACATTGAGTCTTCATTAGTGTCAACGATCACAGCGTCGGAGCAGCGTCTACCGAGAGGGGACAATTACCGGCAAACAAGGAAGAGCACAATCAATGCAATGCACAATATGATGCATGATCATGACATGACAATATGTTGTGATTTGAGCTAATGCAACTAGTAACAGAAAGGTTTGGGTTGATTTGAACTCAAGGTTCAAATTCAAATTTAAACTATGAATTCAAATAGTGCATTCTCATGTTTTGGACTAAACAGTGAGGTTAAGTTGTTCAAACATGCATGAAAGTGCCATATTCAGATTCCTTGGATTTTTCTGATCATTTTTCATATATAATTTATTTCAATCTGAGTTATAGATTATTTCCTATGATTTTTTGAAGTTTTAAACATTTTCTGAATATAAATAAACCATTTCGATTCATTTGAAATCCAGAAAAGAATTACTGCGTCATCACTAGGTCATGCTGACGTCGGCCGGTCAACAGGGCCTAGCCCAGGTCAAACCTGACCTGTGGGACCCATACGTCAGTGTCTCAGGCTGGTTTGGGTGGATGACAGGTGGGACCAGTCAACGCTGACTTGGCCAAAGTCAAAACTGACACGTGGGGCCACTAGGGTTAATCTAAACTAAACAGGAAATAAATCCCGAGGTTAATTAGAGCGTGGGGCCCAGTGTCAGTGGCACGGGGCGGTGTTTAGTGGCTGATTAAGCCTGCCACATCAGTCGGCCACGGACTAGCCGCCGGCGACGTCAACAGACGGCGGAGGCACGCCGGAATCGCTACTCCGGCGACGGTTTGGTGCGCGGGAGGGCTCTACGGGTTCCTGGTGTTGTGGCGCTTCTAGTGGTGGCGATGGGTGGTGCCGGGGTGGCCAGAAAATGGCCGGCAACGAGCTTTAGCGGCGGCGGGGCTCGGTGAGGTGCGGCGTTGCGGCTAGAGCTCACGGGTGAGGGGTCTGAGCAAGGCAGCTATGAGGGGAGGTGCTCCGGAGCACGCCTGTTGCAGGGGGCAACGAGCGGGGCACGGGGAGCACGCGGGCTGCAGCCATGGCGGAGCAGAGCTTCGGCCGGAGGTGGAGCCGTGGCTAGGGAGCGTGGAGAAGTCGGGGAAGAGGGATAGTCGACGGAGGAGCTCACAGTGATCACGAGGAGGGGTTCGGCTTGCTCGTGGATGAACTGGGGCAGACGAATCGGCCGGCGGCATCTCGGATGCCCGAGGTTGAAGACGATGGCAGTGACGGCAGAGCAGGCCTCCCGGCGGGGTGTAGTTCGCTGGAGAGGGCGAGGGCGTCAAGGCGGAGCCTCTGGACTACTCAAGGGGACGAGGGAGGGGCGATGGCCGCGGTGGTGCTAGTCGGCGGCGGCAGGAGCGTTCGGTGAGGTGGGGGAACGGCGAGGGAGAGAGCCAGATGCGAGGGGGAGGCAGGAGGTGGCAAGCAGGGGGTGGCGCGGCTCCGCGGTGCGCTCTCCACGCAGCTGCCTCGCCTTCTGGCAGAAGGTCGAAGAAGCTGCTGCGCTGGCTGGGCTGCACAGTGTTGGGCCGGCTGGAGCGCCAGGTAATTCCTCTGTCTCTCTTTTCTTTAATTTTTTCTATTTTCTATTTACTGTAATTGTGTTTGGCTTTATTAAAAATGCCAGAGCATTTCCAAAAATTCTGAAAATATTTGTGGGCGCTGTTGAAATTATTCCCAGCAGCCCTCAACTAGTTTCAGAATTATTAAAGCATTTAAAATATTTATAGGATTTAAATGCCCCAATTCAAATACAATATGAGTTAATTCAAAAATCCAGAAATGACCTAGAAATATGTTTATCATTTTTGGCAGAGGTTTTTACCTTTATCAGAAATGATGAACATTTCCAAAGGCATTTTGGGATTATTGAAAATATTTCATTGTGATCCTAGTTGGATTTCATTTGGTGCTAGGGTTTGAACATCCCGATTTCAAGTTTAGGCAAAATTTAAACATGATGCAACACCAGATACTAGCACTAGGCATTACTAGAATTAGGGTGTGACACAGAAGGACTGACAAATCTCCATTTTCTTGCTGTGATGCCCGAGACAATGTTGTTCTAGGATTCTTTCCGGTGAGTTCCATTTTTCTAAAAGTGTGCTCTACATGGACCATGTAGGTGCCTGTTTAAACTGTCAATTCATAGTACAGTTTGCTTTATACTAATCACTTTTTTTGTATTTGTCCAAACAGGGGTGCTCAGCTTGATTTCAATGGGAACTGTACAAAATGTTCATTAATACATCGAATCATTCATTTCTACCACAAGAAAGGAGGTGCCGATAAGTTCAAGACATTGCAACATATAAGGGCAAAATCATACAAGCTACGCGCGAATTTGGTTGATGTTGGTGGAGCTGCACAAAATGAATAGCTGGTTTATTTAGCACGAGGTGCCATGTCAATGTCTGAACTGATGGCAAACCCTGCCCATTCCACAATCGTAGGCATTTGATATTTTGGAATGGGAAAACCTTGTCAAATTTTGCTCATTTATTTTAGCAAGAAGACATGCGTTTGTTATTTTCGAATGGGACACCCTTTGCTGTCAGCAGCATCGATCCATTTTTTCTTTATTCTTTAGTTGTGAAGTAAATATTGGCTCTGACATGTGAATCGCTGAGATGCATAATCATCAATTGTTTTGAATGTTCTCTATGAATTGCCAGGCCTATGTGTTTGATTGCAATGTACAGGAATGCTAAAAAGCTGCTCAAATTCTTTGTACTCCTTCTGTTCCTTTTTACTTCGCACATTGTGAAAGTGCATACTTTTTTCTATAAGATTGGTCAAAGTAGAGATACTTTGACTGCAGACAAAACTTGTATACAGACTAAGAAAGGACCAGAGGGAGTACATGTGAAACTGCTGCAAACGAGGTGATCACCCTGGGAATAATGCTAGTACGTATTGTTTTGCACGTTCATCCAATGCCAGTGACACAAGAATTCAAGCTAATCAAAATAAATTTATTCATACACAGTAGGATTTCATATAAACATGCCGGATTTCATTACATTTCATACATTCTTCAACTAAAAAGGGGTGCACTGGAGGTATAATTAATTAACCGAAGCTACCCACCTGTGTCCGGCTGAGCCGAACAGAAGCTTCAGTGACTTAACTGCAGGTGCAGTTGCGTAATTGACATGTGGCCCAGATGCCTGTTGGGCCCACGTGTCAGTCAGCCAACTGCACCAGCAGTTAAGTAGAAGCAGCGTCCTTCTCCAACATAGCTCTCCGACTCCACGTCGCCGCCAAGAAGCTAACCGGCCGTCAGTGGTCAACCCACCTAGCTTGTCATAGAGATTAGGGCAACTAGGAGCCCAATGATCAGGATCCCCACATGACAAACACCTTTCTTCTTCTTGAAGTTCGTGTGTTGCACAACCTTGTTCTTCCCATAAAACTTTGCTTTACCATCAAACTTGCCCTTGTTCTTGAACTTGTGGGGCTGGAATTTCTTCTTCTGTACCAGATTGGCACTAGATCCTCCCTCAATTCCTTGAGCACGTGCCTCCGGCAACAAACTTGTCCGGTAGCATACTGTAGAAGTGCATGCTCTAGCCAATGCAACCAAAAGACCGATCTGATGGATGAGACTAGGCATCACATTATACGTCAACACTCCCCCTCACGTGTGGCTCCCTCAGGCCTAAACATGGACCGAAAGTGGGCTGCAATTTAATTGCGCCAACTGGGTCTTGAACTCAAGATCTGATGGAAGAGACTAGGCAGCACATTATACGTCAACACATACAACTGAAGTGCTCAAGTTCTCTAGCAAATGACTGTATCTCATGAGCTTGCTCAACCACGGAAAGCTCTTCAATCATCTTGTAATCATAGAATTGCTCCATGATGTACAGCTCAGTGCCAGCAACCGGAGGGTAGCAGTGGTGGCCTTACTTTGACCCGAGCGACGGCGACCTACCGTGTTCTACTCTTCCTCGTTTTCTGTGTGGCGCGGCCTCGTTGGCAGCGGGGCGGGGCCTCGGCGGAGCCGGCGATGTCCTCTGTCTCGTTGCCCGCGGGAGGCGCCTTGGCGGAGCAGGGGAAATCCTCCCCCTCGTTTCCGGCAGGGTGGGGCCTCGGCGGAGCCGGCGGTGTCCTCTGCCTCATTGTTGGCGTCGCGGGGCCTCGGCGGAGCAGCGCCTCATGGACGCCAGCGGAGCGGGGACTCGTCGGAACCGGCATTGTCCTCTGCCTCATCCTCGATCCTTGTAGGCGGCTGCAGCCTCCACCACCCGCATGCGGTACCGCCAGCGCTCGAGGTGGCCCTCGCGGGCGGAGCGGTATGAGTCGAGCAGGGCCTCCTGCTCCGCCCGCTCCGTGGCTATCTGCTCCTCCGCCTGCATGTGCTCCTCGAGGAGATGGTGGTTGTAGTCGGCGTCGGCCTGCGCCTCCCGGAACTGCTCCTCACGCTTCTGCCTCACCGTGTCCATATATTGTGCACGGGCCTGGCCGATGGTCATGGTGCAATGCACCGGCAAGGATGGTGCGCAGGAGGGGGTTGGCGCCGGATCGTTGACTACCATGTTCTCCATTGGGATGTCGTCATCCTCCGGCCGCCTGCCGGCCAACCAGTCGGCTGCAATGGCTGCCATCTCCTTGTGGTCCGTCGTCCGCCTGTCCCGAAGAGCGCTGGAGCGCGAGGAAGCCATGGTGGGCAGTAGTGGTGTGGACAGGAGAATAGGAACGGATGCGGATGACTGCGGCTATGGCCGGCGCAGCAGTTTATAAAGCAATGGCGGGCGGCGGAGGGACGGACGTGTGGCGCCGGAGTAGCCACCTCGGCAACCGTGTATCATTAATGTGGGCGGCAGAAGGACGGACGGCACTAGTGTCGTTTGAAGGCGGAGCAATCGCATGCACCGGGAAGCGGGGCGGGCGGCGCTGACCGTTTCAGGCAGAAAGCGCGCGCGGGTGAGGGAGGCGGTCTGGGTGGGCCAGGGCAGTCAGACTCGTGCTTGGCAGCGGGTCGGTCCAGCAGCCGGACATGCTGGCTCGCCAGCTACCTCGCCGAGATGAGCGATGACAATCAGATGATGGACGTAGCTTCCGACCAGGAGCCGGCGCCACTGTCCAAGCCGGTTCATGCCATGTTCACCATAGAGCAGGTGCGGCCGCACTTCGACGCCCTAATGCCGGAAGAGTTACCAGCACAGGAGGACCTGTGCTGCAACCTCCGTCTCCTCAACTGGCACCGGTGAACAAGCGAACGACAATGCCGTCGTGGACATGTGGCCCTTTGATCCTGGCTTCCCGAATGAGAAGCGGGAGCTGTATCAGACCATCCGTAGGGCCCGCGAGGCCCTCTCCGTCGTCCTTCGAGTTGTTGCGCTCGCCTTGGCGCCGCCGTATCGCGTTGTCAGCATGGTCAACGGACATGAGGATGAGGAGATGACTTTACTTGGAGAGGATGACAGTGGGGACCCACCAGGGCCATAGCCGCACGTACGCAAGTGCCTCCATATTAGTATATAAAACTATAAAAAATTTCACTTCCTCCTGGTTTCCTAACATCACGGACCCACACCATTGTCAACCTATGTAGTCAATAAACGAGAGAATTGCACAAGAAGCGGCCGACAGCTGGGACCAAGCAGCTCGAGCATTATTTGTGTTTTTGAGGTGTGAGCACTGCAGAGTTTTTCTTGAGCGATGTTTAGCCCATATATTAATTTTTCTCCTCTGAACAACAACGAACACATCGCTGCAGCTATTAACTAGGCGGGCTGTGGCCCGTCTAGCCCAGGCCAGATATCCAGCCCAGATATTAACTTTTTTCAACCTGAAAATGGCTAGCCCAGCTATACTTTTATTTAGGAATACCTAGGCAAGGTCAAGTTGTTATTCTCCGCCCCGCTGGGCTGCAAATCTTTCCTAGGAGGGATGCATTAGGCTTAACAAGAAAATGGGCTTGAAGAAATAATAAATGGGATGTAATTATAAAAACTAGGCAGTAACTATAAAAAATGCACCAAACACGTAATTACTTTATAAAATATGATTTTTGGATATTGAAAATTTCAATTTCATTAATTGTTGCGAGCGCAATGTTTTGTTGGATTTTTACGTAATATAATTTATATTGAATTGTATTTAATCTGACTAGAAATTTTGGGATAAAAATATTTCGGATCCCATCAAAATGTGGGAAATTTTATTGAATTCTGTTTTGAACGGTTGGTTGAAATGGGTTGTACTTTTAACAAACTGTAAATGGGCTGAAGTAAATTCCATTAGAATTCAAAAATTGGCTGCATATTCTTACAAATCTCAAATGGGCTATAAGTTCTCTGCCACACACTTGTGGCCTTACTAAGTTGACGCGTCCCCTAGAAAAAAGAGAGTTGATGTGTATGCAAGGCTTTGTGAACTTATAGTCACCACACGGTTCTAGCAGCACTGGCCGTTGGATGTCCATCCAACGGATGCCGTGCTTCTTCTTCAACCTCAGATATTCTAGCTTCACCCGCCCAAAAAATGATTCCTCCCCCTGACATCTGGGCGCCCCGTTTCGGAAGCTGACCTGTGGGCCTACTAAGTTGACACGTATCAAGGGCTTTGTCAACTTAGTCAATACAAACGATTCTAGCTGCAGTGACCGTACGAGTCCATCCAACGGCCGTCGTGCTTCTTCAACCTCTAGTCTTCTTGCTCCAGCCGCCCAAAGCAACACCGGTCATGCCGCCTGCTCCTGCCTCCGATGGCCGGCTGTGCTACCGCGCAGGCCTCACCGCCCCCTACTACTCCCACCGCTGGCCAGGGCATCCCTCCACTCACCCACACCCCCTGTTATTCTGCGGCGAGGGCAGCCTCACACCGCAGCCGAACCAGTGAACCCTCGTACTCCTCTCCACGTGGGCATCCACTACCGCGTCTTCCCCGGCTCCGTGTCATCCCCTTCCTAGGCCTCGCCGTCGTCCACCGCCCTGGTGCTCTCGGCGCGGCGTGGTCAACATGGTCAACGAATGACTTCCATCGGAAGAGTACTGTACGTGGAGAGGCTGATAGTTGGGTCCACGACAGCCGCAAGAAAGTGCTTCCTTATTACGCGGAAAATAATTATTCCTCCACCTGACAGCAGGGACTCACCGGACGGGCCACCGTATTTGGCGAAAAAACGTTTCCCCCCTGACTGCTGGGACCCGCCGGACGGGCCAATGTATTTCGGGAAAAAATGTTCCCCCAGCTGTCAGCTCGGACCCACCGGAGGTGCCTCCTTATTACACAAAAAAAAATGAATACTCCCCCTGCTAGTTGGGACCCACCTTGGCAGGAGGCCGACTTGTGGGTCTACTAAGTTGACGGGGACGGAGTGCTTTGTCAACTTAGTCAATATAAACGATTCTAGCTCCAGTGACCGTATGATGTCCATCGAACGACCGTAGTGCTTCTTCAACCTCTGGTCTTCTTGCTCCAGTCGCCCAAAGCAGCGCCGGTCGTGCCGCATGCTCCTGCCTCCCATGGCCGGCTGTGCTGCCACAGAGGCCTCCCCGCCCCCTACTATTCCCACCGCTGGCCAGGCCCTGCGGCGACGACAGCTGTCGGATCACGGGTTCCGGCAAAACCCTTAAGGTTCGAACACTGGGGTGCGCGCGAAGGTTTCCTCCCTACCGATATGCGTCCTAACTAACTACGATCTCAAGAACGAACTCGACGAACTCACAACACAAGCGACACAAGATTTATACTGGTTCGGGCCACCGTTGTGGTGTAATACACTACTCCAGTGTGGTGGTGGTGGATTGCCTCTTGGGCTGATGATGAACAGTACAAGGGGAAGAACAGCCTCCCGAGGTTGAGGTGTTCTTGTGCTCGATGTGTGGCTAAGGGTTGGGTGAGATGCCTCTTGAGGTTGAGGTGTTCTTGTGCTCGATGAACAGCTTATCCTAACAAAAGCGGTCTTCGCCTGCCAAAGGCTATGGTGGTGACGCCGCCTTTGGCTCCACGGTGACCTCCGTCTTGCCGTCCCGCTGGTCTTGGTCTCGTTGCACCGATATGGAAACCTTTGCTTGATGCCTCGGTACTCCGCGCCTGCGCTTGCCTCCTTAGCTCCAAAGAGGAAACAAGGATGCTGCGCGCGCTTGCATCTGCCTGGCGCCCGCCTGGTATCGATCGTCATGGCTCACGTCACGAGAACCTCGCAAGGTTTGCCTTGCCTTGATCTCCCCGCCCCTCGTGAGCCTGCCTGGTTAGGCCGCTCCTAAAGAGGTCTTGCATCATCAGCCTCGCGAGGCTTGGCCCCTAGCGAGGGTCTTGAATGCCTTGTTGATGGAGATGAGTCGTACAGGCCTGCTCGCACAGCCACGCCAGAACACCGACAATAGCCCCCGGGCCCAAGGCGCGCTCGTGCTTGGCTTTGAGGTGAAGCCAAAGGTCAAGTACGGAGCGTCGCGGTCCCCAAAAGCCTGCGGCCTTGGTCGACGCATGGCGGTTGATTGGACGTGGGCGTCTCCGCTTCCCCACGCTGCCTTGGAATCCGCCTGGCTATGCGGCCCCCGCAAGCTACACAGTTATCCTTCCATCGCCCGCGCCATTCTTCCCTGATTCCTCTGCTTCCCCGAGAATCTGCTACTCCTCCCTAATCTGGCCTGTGCTCCGCGCACTCCATCGCCATGGCGCCGAAACAAGCTGACAAGGGGAAGAAGCCTCTATCTTCTGCCGGCGCGCCTTCGGCTGTCGAGCCCACCACTACTAGGAAAAGGCCTACTAGTGGCGCACCTATTTTGGCTACTAATGGCGCACAACAGGTGCGCCACTAGCATCACGCCATTAGTATATCATACGGTGCGCCATTAGTATGCCTCCCAGGGGGCCATATTTACCCATGTGCTCTGGCTTACTAATGGCACACTTGTTGATGATGCGCCACTAGTGTGCATTTTGCAGTGCGCCACTAAAGTGCTGGGTGGTGCGCCACTAGTATGAATATTAG
>NC_057802.1:345545093-345565505 GCF_018294505.1 Triticum aestivum | reverse complement strand
GGCGCGCCTTCGGCTGTCGAGCCCACCACTACTAGGAAAAGGCCTACTAGTGGCGCACCTATTTTGGCTACTAATGGCGCACAACAGGTGCGCCACTAGCATCACGCCATTAGTAATTAATACTAATGGCGCACCCCTGGTGCGCCATTAGTATACCAGATACTAATGGCGCACCAGGGAGTGCGCCATTAGTATATCATACGGTGCGCCATTAGTATGCCTCCCAGGGGGCCATATTTACCCATGTGCTCTGGCTTACTAATGGCACACTTGTTGATGATGCGCCACTAGTGTGCATTTTGCAGTGCGCCACTAAAGTGCTGGGTGGTGCGCCACTAGTATGAATATTAGGGATTTTTTTCCTGATATTTGCACAGGTTACAAAACATATTACTCCACAGAATATAGACAGGACAACATATAAACATCAGATTTATCGAATACAATAGAAGATTAGTCTCTGAATACAATTCATCATATTAGTCTCTGAATTTAAAATACCAAAAAAGTTAGAACATTAAAAGTCTCGAGACCGCGAGTAGCGAGTTTGTCTTCACATTACAAGTCGATATCGATCATCTAAACTACCATCACATAGAAGAGAGCTGCGGTCATCACGATGAGCATAATCGTGATGAAACTGGTCTTCATCCGGTTCCTCCAACGCTCCCTCCTCTCTCCCGCTAGATAGCGCGCGTATCTAACTTCCGCCTCCGCCCTAGTGGTGTACCCTTTGTAACTGTTACCGCTGAAACGGTGAACCTGTCTCTGACACTCCTCCCAGTCGTCGTAGACCCCGGGAACCTTACCCATGTACACGACATACGACGGCATCTCTATATATGCACTAGCCAAACAATACGTTAGTAGCAATACACACAATACATAAGCAATATATAAGTATGCAACAAAAGGATCGGAAGAGAAAAGCAACACATTAATAGCACGATTCATGGTCCTACTAATAAATAGCATCGATTACATATAAGTTGAACGACTGTCCAAACCAAAGAGACATACAAGTTCATTAAAGTTTAATATTACAACATGAGCCAATCGACATTTCAGAACTACATAGCATCACTACTTTCGACTCGACTCAGGAACCGGAGCGTGGATGAAGCCGCCGTCTTTCGTGATGGTCATGAAATCGCGGGCGTTGTCAGCCTGCATTTGTAGCGTTGTTTCTATCTCATTGTTGGACGGTTGAGATCTGAGGTAGAACTACCCCGAGGTACGAAGGACATCTTGATGGATGATTTCCGCAAACTCCGACTGGATGCGAAAGAATTCTTGTCTGATGTCCGCGTCCTGGATTGCCGACAAGCGTGTGGCCCAATCTTTGAGATTATTTGGTAGTAGAAGGTGATTATGGTCCAGTACGATTGCCCGCATGTGATGGTGGGCGTAGTAGGCATCCTTCTGACCGCCAGGCGGCTGCTTGACGCAGGGGAACGTCGTATTGTGGGTGAACATGTGCTTGCCGTACCTACGAATTGGCCTGCTGAAGGTGCCTCTAGATCTGGCGTAGCCAGGAAGAGCTTCATCAAGAACTTTCTTGATATTTGTGTAGTCTTTCTTCGACTGACGGTCCGGGTCAAAATACGTGGCCAGGGAATATTTCGGGCTTAAGAGGATGAGTGTGCAATGTGTGTCACTGCACAAAACACGGAATGTTAGAAAAAAAGAACGATCGAAATCTAAGAAATCATATGTTACGGGGCGGTGAGGGGATGACTTACTCGGGAAAGTAAGGCATGAGGAAGTTATCCTATCTGGCTTTGCCAGAATGACACCTTCGAGGTACGAACTCGTGACTTGCCGGTCCCCAGCGCTGCCCAAGATCTTGGCAAGCATATAGAAGGGGTCGACTATCACAATGTCCGGGGTCTTGTCTCTAATGATTCGCATCTCCATACTCAGCGAAAATAGCCGAACGAAGGTGTAGTGCAGCGGATGAAGGTTAAACATAGCGAAGATGTCATCAAACCGCAGGACGATCGTACCCCCGATGGTGCTATCGACAAAGCCCTTGCCCTCTGGCACCTTGGCCACGAAAATCGGGTATGCCACATCATTCTCGGAGAGACGCCGCTTCTCCAAAGAAAGAACACTGTCATGCAGACTCCGCATAGCACCGGTTGCAGCATTGAGCAGATTAGTCGGTAGCATCAGCCTACCCGCCACATGCACCATCCTCGAGATATCCTTAGGTGATGGTGGCCCGTCCTGAGCACGGATCATACTCGGTGCCAGCTGGCTCGCACCCTTGTTACTCTTTCTTTTCCGTCCCTTCTTCTTCTGCTGTAATGGGATCGAGTTCTGCTCACAGACCGCCTTCTTGAGTGTGCTGGGGCTGATAATATTTCGCACCTCGGCTATCTGAGGCTCGGCGAAGGCGGCAGCTGGAGGCGTCTCCTGAGAAATGAACGCCAGACGACGCCTGTTGCAATTGGGTTTCTCCGCGGTACCAGCTAGATCGTCTTTTGCAGGGTTGGGTTCTTGAGAAGGAGGCCCCAAGAATTCGTCACCGTACCCATGTTCGTTGAAGTACTTATCGACGTTGGTAAATGTACCGTCGTCGTCGTCGTCATCCGGATCCTGTGCCATATGCATGTCCGGATCCTGTGCCATATGCATGTCCGGCATATCCGGTAGCGTTGCGGGGGTCTTGCCATGGCTTGGAGCCGGCACGACTGGCGGTGTTGTCTGTGGGGTGGTGTCCCCCGCCCCCAAACGAATCTGGCTCTTCGGCCAAAGCATGGGCCAGCTTATGCAGGCGCTGAGGGTCATCACATCATCTTCGTCGGCCCCATGGGGTCGATACGGAGGTAATATGTCGTCGAAGCCCGGCAGCACCCAAACCAGTTGAACCCTATAAACGGTGGGTGGCATCTGATTACCGTGGAACACGCGGCTGCCCGGTTGAATGATTCTACCCTTGGCGACATCGACCAACTCGTTGTTCACGAAGTGCGGGAGAGTGCACAGAATGTCGGCGGCGCCCTGTGGAAACATGTAGGGCGTCAGGGATGCCCAGTCAAAGGCAAGGAGATGAAGTCATCGGCCGAGAGGCTTAATTAGTTACCGTGATGGCGTCGAGCTCGGCTAATGTCGAGGCACCGCCAACGGCGGGCGTGCAACTGACATAGGGGCCGCTTGCTGCCGAGGTGCCGGCCGGCGTACACCCTGGTGCATTAAGCTCCAATGCCCGTGTCGGCGCCGGAGACACCAATACCGCCTCCGCCGGAGACACCAATGGCGCCGCCTGCGCGTTGTGCGAGTTGTTGGCCATGAAGCTGGGAACCGGGGGCGGCCCCTGTTGGCCGCCCGCAATCCACATCTGCAGCCCCTGAATCAAGGTAGGCACAATGGCGGTGAGCGTCGTTCCCAGTTGTTGTTGCACTTGCTCTTGGACCATCTCCGGAATCCGCGCCACTTGTGCCTTGAGTTCTTGAACCTCGCGCGACTGGCTTTCCGAGCTGGTCTTTCTCTCCTTTCGCCCACCAGCGTTATAGTATAACGACCATTTTGTGGACAAGCCTTTGCCGGCCACACGACCAGCTGACGACGGCTTAGTGAACTTATCCTTGTTTTTCATTATGTTCAATGCCCTATTTAAAGTGTTGTCCCAAGGTGAGCTCTGAGCCGGCCCCGCGCTACTGCTTTCAGTCTCCTGCGGAAGGAACGTGAACCATTTAGAAATTTGGCTTCATTAATTAGAATGCAACCATATGGAGCTAATTACACGGGGGTGTATTCCTTACCAGAACACGCTCAAGTGCCTTGGTCTTCGAATCCGTGGTAAGCTCCTTTGTTACCGGGTCCTCCTTGTACTGGGCCCTGACATAGTTCCTGGTCTGCTTGTCACGGTATTTCTCGAAGCGGGGCGGTAGGCCTTGCTCAGCACGCTCCGCGTCCTCCTTGTCCCATATAGGCTCCACCACTCTGTAACCACCGGGACCGAGTTGGTGGACCCCTAAGTTCAAGTCCCGCATTTCTTTCCCCCACTGACTTGATTCCACGGTTGTGCTGCTCTCGCACTTGATCTTGAACTCCTTGTAGTCATCTTCGCTGATCGAAGGATTTTTCGCCTTGATCTTCTCATAACTATCACCTTTGTCAATCATTCTCTTCACCGCGCTTCTCCAAGTAGACAGGCCGTGCTCATCTTCGTGAGGGCGGCACTGTTCACTTTATTCCCTGAGAGGCGTGTGTTTGCAAAGTCAGCGGGGAACTTGTATCGTTCGTGCAGCTTCGTGAAGAGGAGGTTGCGCAAATTCCCTCGGTCCTTATGCCTTAGGTTCTCGGTGTTGATCGAGATGGTGCTCCGGAGAATGCACCCGAGCTGAACCGAGTACCCCTTGACTAATTCTTTGGGCGTCGTTGGATGCCCGTCGGAGTTCACTTCAGTAAATTCCTCCTTGACGGTGCCGAGCACGTTCGGGCGCCGGTCCTTCCGTTGCCTCTTCGGTTGGCTGCCATCTGTGCGTGCGCTGCCATCATCAGTGGTGGCATCCTCGGCGGCACCATCACTGGTGTCATCTCCGACGCCACTAGGGGTTGTGTAGTCAGGATTGGTGTCTTTCGCGGCATCCTCATAGCGGTGAGGTTCTTCCTCCATCTCCTGGGACAGCTCCCAGAATGCCTTGCCGCCCGAACCGCCGGCCTCATCGTTGTGGGCCATGTTTCGCTCTAAATAGGAAAAAAGTTTGATCAAAAAGTTGGTTATTGTCAAGGTACAAGATCATGGTCTCATCATTTAGGGTTTGTCGACACCGAGGCATCCTAAAAGCTAAGCTTTTAACATTTAGGGTTTGTCGACGCCGAGGCACCCTAAAAGCCTAAGCTTTCATCATTTAGGTTTTTATCGACACCGAGGCACCCTAAAAGCCAAGGTTTCATAATTTAGGGTTTGTCGACACTGAGGAACCCTAAATGCTAAGTTAAGCTTTCATCATTTAGGGTTTATCGATGCCGAGGCACCCTAGGTTGATTGATATATATGGGTATCTTCTAATAATATACCCTATCAAGAAAACGGAAGGAGAATTCTAATACACTAAGAGACAGTAAACATATCACACTTCTATATGTATAACACAAGAGGTAGTTGATCCTACTTAATTTAAGTACTAAGATACCCCGGTCCATGCATTAGTCACAAGTACCCCATATGTCCTATTTTTAGCAAAGTCATGCTAAAATTCACGGAAAATTTCAGCATGACCTTTGCTGAAAATAGGACATATGGAGTACCCGAATTTGCCGGAACGGAAGTTAATCGACATTCCAGCAAACTCAAGGGCCTCTCGGGGTACCTGCAAAATCATCACGACACGATGGTCGAAGACAAAACCCAGCAAACTAGCAAAGTTACTGACGTGTTTACAGAAATTGTTTTCTGTAAAAGATGATCATCATCTTTACAAGTCTGTCTCAATGTGATCAATTGATGGATCAACATGCCAGCCAGCCAGGCAGGTGATTGTCACTCAAATTAAGCTGGGCTGAGACTGACTGAAGCATCTGTCTTCCTCCCTTTCTTTTTCTCTCTTCCTTTCACATTAACTTTACTTTCCAAAGGAAATAAAAATACAATGCATACATACATACTAAAGCAGGTAGATAGATAGATAGATAGATGAGCATGTTCAATTTACAAGAATGAATATAAACAAGCAAAGAATGCATGCATGCATATCAAAAGTTGGCATCTACTGCTACTGCTACTGCTTGCCTTTGCTGCTTTATCAGCCCATGCCCATGCCCATGCAAGTCACTGCATATGCATCCCACTGCAGCACTAGCCTTGACAAATCTACCAAGCCTGCTGTTGAGGATATAAACCTTAGAGTCACCCGCCCGGAGGGGCCGGGTTATTCATAATGGTCATCGCCTGAAGCCCGGCGCCAAGTTTGAAGACGGTGGACCGAAGATGGGCTTAAGACCCGTAGTGGCTTAAGGCCCGTAGTTACAACCGTCATTATGGTAGAGCTTGCAGTGTAAGGAAAGAATTGAGAGTCCGAGCCGGACACTCTTATGAACCGGCCGGGACTCTGAGAGCTGCTGGGCGTCAACCTCTCTATATAAAGGGACGACCCGGCATCGGTTTAGGGGTGAGAAAGATCTCGTCGAAAGCCAGGCATAGCAGTTAAGCTCCCCGGTCATTGAAACCCTAATCAATACCACCTCAACTGGACGTAGGCTTTTACCTTCACCGTAAGGGGCCGAACCAGTATAAACCCTCATGTTCCTTGTCCCGTTTAACCCCTTCAAGCTTCCTAGCGGCGATGGCTCCACGACTAAGTCCTAGCTTGAGGACATCTGCCCTGACAATTCCACGACAGTTGGCGCTCACCGTGGGGCCAGCGCATGGTGGATTTGAGTTCTTGAAGGGCAGCTTCGAAGGGCTCAAGGGATACGCTGTGGGCCGGATGACCAAGAGTCGTCGCGGCAAGCTCTACATCGACGATGCAAACTGGGGCCCCGACGCTGGCTCAATTGAGTACGGATACCGGGTCCCCTTCGGCGGAATTCATGTTTTCATTGGCAAGATTGGTGAGCCGGGCCCGGAGCCGGATCTCTGTGCCGATGTCATCGAGACGGCTCAGCGCGCACGACCCGCCCGGGCCCTGCCTGCTTCGAAGCATGCTTTTGTGGGATGTATCCATGGAGGGCTCTTTGATGGATCCGGATCTGGTGATGAGACGGCCGCCGGCTCTGACGGTGAGTCGTCCACAGATGAGTCAAACTCGTTGTATCAACTTCAAGATGGCAGGCTCATGGGTTGTTCCGATGGTGACAGTATTCCGGACCCGTTTGAGCCACCGAGCCGGGTTGGAATCCTCATGGCCGGTGCGCAGCCTGTTCAGAACCCTACTGCTGGGGCGGGAAACCTGGTGCCCTCGCCGGCTCAGGTGCTGATGGATCTCACGGACAAGATGACGGCCATGTTAACCGCCGCGGTTGACCCGGCGGATCAAGCTCAGCATGACGCGGAGGTGGCGCAGTTAAAGTTAGATTTAGTGAAAGCCAAAGAGGATCTGGCAGCGGAAGGGATCAGGATGGCTGCGGAGAGGGCGGCTCTCGACGCCCCAACTCAGTTGATTCAGGCGCAGTCCTTCCGGCTCACAATGGATCAGAACGCGCCCAATGAGGTCATGAGAAGGAGGCATCAAAAGGCCCAATCTCGACTCCCTCTGGTCTACGATCCTCGAAACCTCTTCAACACGCCAGGGATCATAGTGCCCGAGTCTGGGACCCCTGTTCAGCCACAAGTGGATCAGGATGGCTGCGGAGAGGGCGGCTCTCGACGCCCAAACTCAGTTGATTCAGGCACAGTCCTTCCGGCTCACAATGGATCAGAACACGTCCAATGAGGTCATGAGAAGGAGGCATCAAAAGGCCCAATCTCGACTCCCTCCGGTCTAAGATCCTCGAAACCTCTTCAACACGCCAGGTGCAGGGTCTAGTAACCCACCAGGGATCATAGTGCCCAGGTCTGGGACCCCTGTTCAGCCACAAGTGATGGGGCCTCCCCGGGTGAACCCTGCCCCGCCTCAGTATGAGCCAATACTACCAGGTCATTATGCTAACCCGCTGGAGAACATGGTCGCCGCAGCAGCACGACTGGCGGCCCTCCCAATTGACAGCGACTCTCCAACGGCTATTGAAACCCGCCGGGTCAGAGAACTCCTTCAGACAGCACTGGCGCAGCAAGAGGCGTACTCTTACAGCCGGGACAGGATCCACTCGACCCCTCGTCCAGGCCGGAGCCCGAGTTATAGCAGGCACATGGTCTCAGCGACCGGCTCAAGTAATGTCCGACGCCATGACCCACCCCCTCGCCATGGCCCGGCTCATAACGGAGCCTTTCACGCAGCAGACCAAGACAGAGCGCAGCAAGAGGCGGAGCAGGTAGCTCAGTTGACGGCTTACCAGACTCCCCAGGCTTATCCGACGACTTCCGTCGTCATGGGTATCCCTATGAGGACTGGAGGTGTCCCTTGTCTAGTGCCAGCTCTCCGCAATGAACGTCTACCCAAGGACTTCAAGGGCCCTAGGAAGGTGCCTAATTACACGGCTGACTTACAACCCGGAGCCTGGATCGAAAGTTACGAGATGGCCATGGAACTGCTGGAGGTCAGTGAAGCGGCGATGGCCAAGTACTTCACCATGATGCTAGATGGGACTGCCCGCACTTGGTTGAAAGGGCTACCGCCGAATTCCATCGGATCTTGGGCTAAGCTGAAGGCCCTGTTCATACAAAACTTCAAAGACACCTATAGGCAGTCTATGTCAATAGTGGATTTGACTAACTGTAAACAACAGGAGGGTGAGTCTACAACACATTGGGTTCGCCGGGTCAAAGAGATCATACATTCATCGGATAAGATGGATGCCGGCTCTGCAGTCTTAATGTTGGAGAAAAATTATCGTTTTCTGCCCCTGAAGATGAAACTCGGGCAGCTTAAGCGTGACTGCAATGATATGGGTACGCTGATGGCGGCTCTCGTCAAGTACGCCGATTCTAATAGTACCAAGGACCCCGCTTCAGATGATGAAAGGACAGGGAAGGGAAAGAAGAACGGCAATGGCAAGGGTCCTCAGCATAACCCGGGGAACCAAGGAGGTGGCAAGCGTAAGGCCGACGGCAGCCTAGAGTTCGTGGCCAACGCCAGTTAACAGGGTAATAGCCAGAGACGCAAGGGGAGGCCCCCTCCCCGAGCCGGCGGGTCAGGCCCGACGCTGGAGCAGCTGTTGAATGAGCCCTGTCCAAGGCATGGCTCTAGAGAGAAGCCATGTACTCATCTATGGAAGGATTGTGCAATCATGAAGGCCTTTAAGAATTCCAACGCCTTTAACAGCAACAATGGCCCAGGCGGTGGCTCAGGCGCCGGCGGCTTTCATGGCCCGGGCGGCGGCTCAAATTCTAATCCTCAGAACGGTCAAGGGGGCTTTAATCAGCAGTCTGGCCAGGGTCATCAACAGCAGCAGGGGGGTTATCAGACCAATCCAAAGTAGCTTAGCGGTGGACAGTATCATGTATTTACCACCAGTCTGTGTAAGCGAGATCAGAAGCTTCATAAGAGGGCTGTGAATGCTATTGAGCCGGCGGTTCCACGCTATTTACGATGGTCTGAGCAGCCTATAGTGTGGAGTAGGGAGGATCACCCTCCCCGGGTGGATAATCTGGGTCACTTGGCCTTGGTGGTGGCTCCTCAGGTGGGAGGATATAAGTTCACTAAGGTACTCATGGATGGAGGCAGCAGCATCAACATCCTCTATTATGAGACTTTCCGTCGTATGGGGTCGATTGATAAGAACCTCAGCCAGTCAAACACTATTTTCCATGGTGTAGTACCTGGCAAGTCGGCTTATCCAGTCGGCAAGATCGAGTTGGAAGTGGCCTTTGGAGACGAGCACAACTACAGGGTGGAAAAATTGACCTTTGAGGTGGTCAAGATAAGAAGCCCGTATCATGCCATATTTGGGCGGCCGGCTTACGCCAAGTTCATGGCACGGCCGTGTTACGTGTATTTACAGCTCAAGATGCCGGGTCTCAATGGGACCATTACGGTTCATGGCAGCCGAAAGGTGGCCTTGGAGTGTGAGGAAGGCGATGCAGCTTATGCAGAATCTGTTTGTGCAACAGAGGAGTTAAAATTTTATAAGGACAATGTTGACCCAACAGATATGACCTCTCCGAAAAAGCCGACTACGGAGCATGAGCCGGCAATGAAATTTAAGTCGGCTGATGAGACTAAACTTGTTGATTTCGTTCCAGGTGATTCATCTCAGCAGTTTAGCATCAGTGCCAATCCAGATCCAAAATAGGAAAGCACGCTCATCGAGTTCATCCGTGATAATAGGGACATTTTTTCATGGAAACCTTCTGACATGCCAGGTGTACCTAGAGAACTCGCTGAGCACACTCTCAATGTTGATCCAAAATTTAAGCCGATCAGGCAATTCCTTCGGCGGTTTAATGAGGAGAGGCGGAAAGCTATTGGTGAAGAGGTGGCCCGGCTCTTGGCGGCCGGGTTTATTGTTGAAGTCTTTCACCCAGCATGGTTAGCTAACCCGGTGCTCGTGCTCAAGAAGAATGGCACCTGGCGGATGTGTGTGGACTACACGGATTTAAACAAGGCTTGTCCGGCTGATCCTTTTGCCCTTTCCCGTATTGATCAAATCATTGATGCTACGGCGGGTTGTGAGCGCTTAAGTTTCTTGGATGCTTATTCCGGATATCATCAGATCAAAATGGCAGTTAAGGACCAGGATAAGACGGCGTTCATCACTCCCTTTGGAGCCTTCTGCTATGTGTCTATGCCCTTTGGACTCAAGAGTGCACAGGCGACTTATCAGCGTTGCGTGCAGAACTGTCTTCATAACCAGATTGGGCGCAATGTTCATGCTTATGTGGATGATATTGTGGTTAAATCCAGGAAGGAGGAAACCTTGATAGATGATCTAATGGAAACCTTTGATAATCTCCGGGTCTACAAGATGATGCTTAACCCGACAAAGTGTGTTTTTGGTGTTCCTGCAGGCAAGCTCTTGGGTTTCTTGGTTTCTAACAGAGGCATTGAAGCTAACCCGGAGAAGATCAAGGCCATCACCTCCCTGGCTAAACCGGCGTGTATAAACGACGTCCAGCGCTTGGCAGGTCGTATCGCTGCTTTAAGCCGGTTTATAAGCCGTTTGGGGGAGAAGGCCATGCCATTATATTAGTTGATGAAGAAAGCTGATGACTTTGTCTGGAATGATGCAGCTAATACTGCTTTTGAGGATTTGAAGAGGCAGCTGGCAGAGCCCCCAGTCCTTGCTGCTCCGGTTGACAAGGAGCCTTTATTCCTGTATGTGGCTGCTAACACACGAGCCGTCAGTGTGGCTGTGGTGGTGGAGCGCAAGGAAGAGGGTAAGGAGCATCCGGTTCAGCGGCCGGTTTATTATGTCAGCGAAGTACTCATTGAGTCCAAACAGCGGTATCCACATTGCCAGAAGCTTGTTTATGGTGTGTTGATGGCAAGCCGGAAGCTTAAGCATTATTTCCAGGGTCACCCCATCACTGTGGTCAGTTCTGCCCCCCCTTGGAGATATAATTCAAAACAGAGAGGCCACAGGGAGAGTGGCTAAGTGGGCTATAGAGCTCGGGCCTCATGGTCTGAAATACGTACCACGCACTGCTGTTAAATCTCAGGCCTTGGTGGATTTCATTAATGATTGGACAGAGTTACAAGTGCCCGAAGAAAAGCCGGATAACACATATTGGACTATTCACTTCGATGGGTCCAGGCAATTGGAGGGCTCGGGGGCTGGAGTTGTATTGGCTTCCCCCAAAGGTGACAAGCTCCATTACGTACTACGGTTGATGTTTCCTTGCACTAACAAGGCGGCTGAGTACGAGGCCTTGCTCACTGGTCTTCGGATGGCTAAGGAGATGAGCTTGAGCCGGGTAAGATTTGCCTGAGGATGAAACTTTGCCTGAGGATGAAACTTTGGCCAGACAAATAACCCGGCGGTCTAAGTCAATGGTTGTTATCAATGGTGAGTTGCATCGCCGCAGTGTTACGGGAGCGTTCCAGCGTTGTGTCTCCCCTGAGGAAGGCCAAGAGATCTTGCGTGAAATTCATGAAGGGGATTGTGGCCATCATGCCGGCTCAAAATCCCTTGTGGCCAAAGCTTTTCGTCATGGCTTTTATTGGCTGACGGATCATGCTGATGCGGAGGACTTGGTCAGTAAATGTGATGGTTGCCAAAGGTTCTCACGACGGGCTCATGTGCCGGCTCCGGAGCTGAGGATGATACCAATCACTTGGCCATTTGCAGTCTGGGGGCTTGATATGGTTGAGCCTTTTAAAAGGTCCAAAGATAAGAAGACCCACCTCTTGGTGGCAGTTGACAAGTTCACAAAGTGGGTTGAAGCAGAGCTAGTTAGCAAGTGTGACGCAGCCACAGCGGTTCACTTCATGAAAAAGGTGATATTTCGCTTTGGTTTCCCACACAACATTATAACTGACAATGGTACCAATCTGTCCAAGGGCGCCATGGAGGAGTTTTGTCAACGAGAGCATATTCGACTTGATGTTTCATCAGTGGCTCATCCTCAATCCAATGGTCAAGCTGAGAGAGCTAATCAGGAGATCTTGAAGGGCATTAAGCCTCGGCTTTTGGTCCCTTTGCAATGGACGCCGGGTTGTTGGGTGGAGGAGTTACCCTCCGTGTTATGGAGCATCAACACTACTCCTAACAGGTCTACGGGTTACACGCCTTTCTTCATGGTTTATGGAGCAGAAGCAGTCCTCCCCAGTGACATCCGTCATGACTCGCCTCAAGTGGTGGCTTATGTTGAGGAGGATAATGAACAGGCACGCCAAGATGCTCTTGACTTGTTGGACGAACAGCGTGATGTGGCAGCACCTCGCTCAACGATTTACCAACAAGACCTGCGCCGTTATCACAGTCGCTGGGTTAAATCCCGGGTCTTCCAAGAAGGCGATATGGTGCTCCGGCTCATCCAAGATCAAGCAGATGCGCACAAGCTATCCCTGCCTTGGGAAGGGCCCTTTGTGGTCAGCAAGAATTTGCACAACGGGTCATGTTACCTCATTGACATTCGGGAGCACAAAGATTCACGTAAGTCGGAGGAAGAGACCCGTCGGCCATGGAACATAGCTCAGCTTCGGCCTTATTACACTTAAGCCACCGGCTCTCATAATGTACATATTTCTCTAAAGCCATGTATATATTATGATAAGCAATAAAACAGGACCTCTGTCCTTTTTTCTACTCCAAAGGTGAACGTGTTGTCTTCATTGCAAGATCACATGATGACTTGAAGGAGGATCCGGCTTACGATTGTGTTCGAATCTAGCTGTACGCAATATAATCATTTGGGGGCTTCCTGTTCAAACATAGGTCGTATTCGAACCAAAGAGAACATAGCTGTCGATACCCATTTGATTGGCAAAGTGCCGATCTCATTGGGGAGTTTTCTTTGATCATATTTGAATCATAGTTCAACCCCCCTTTTTGGTAACCGACGTGGATCGTATTCGAATCAGCGTCGTTAAACAACTCCTAAGATCATTTGGGGGCTTCCTGTTCAAACATGGTTCGTATTCGAACCAAAGAGAACATAGCTGTCGGTACCCTCTTGATTGGCATCGCCACACCCACTGGGGGCTATATGATCGCATTCGAATCTTAGCATAACCCCTTTCGGACGGGTATCTGGTCGTATTCGAACCGGAAGCCCCTAAGCTTTTCGGATTTACAACGAGTTCTTCTGATTGTTTCAATAGTGCGCACGGCGGGTCTCCCTTTGCCGGCTTAACTTTGATTCACAGTGCTAGTCGAACACAATCGGCGTTATTAAGACTGGTAAACCGGAATTGAGGTACCAACCTTATTACCCGGGTTATATAAACCGGAAGTGTGCTTGAAGGCCGGTAAGTTTGTTATTACGGTTATATCAAGGACATAATTGAGGACCAGTCTTTTGTGATTTAGATTCATATTCCGGGTTATATGTATGAGGCTATGATTCTCAGTGCGGTAAGCCGCCTAGATACTTGTGATTTGTTTTTCTATGCAGGATAGTTAAAGACAACTATTTGAGCTTCAGTGGAATTAAGCATTCAGCACGAGCATGATGGCACGACAAAGTAAAAATGTTGGTCCTATTCTATTACAAGACTCATCGAGTCCAAAAGGGTGAAGCATTGTTTGAATAAGCCGCCTGCAGAGTTAAGATGCTTGCTGGGTTGAAGCTTCCGGCTCATCCCTCTCCGCTCCTCCGGCTGTTCCCAAGACCTGGAAGGTTGACGATTTCCAGTCAATGCCGCTCAGAGCTTCAAATTGAGCTTCCACGTCAATTAACCCGGCCGGGTCAATTTCCGGGGCAAAAGTGTGCTTACGAGTCGGCGGGACTAAGCTGATGGCTTCATAACGCGGAGTGGGGATCCTCTGATTCTCTGCATCGTAACTCGGCTGGTACTTGGTCAGATCCGTGTCATTTCCAATCAGGGTGGCCACTGGGCGCACGATCTTCACGCAGGCTGCAAAGTCCCTTTGGTTGAAGGGGGTGCCGTCTTCCTTCAAGCTGGGGTAGCCAAGGGCAATGTCCGCCGGGTCTAATTCTAGAAGGAAAGCCTTGGTCCGGCTCAGAGCAGCTATGGCTCCGGCTCTTGCAGAGGCCCATGGCAGCTCTTGGACACGCTGAGGAAGAACAGCAAGCCGGCGAAGAACTTCCGCCAGGTGAGTCGGCACCTCATTGGATAGGGCCACCACGGCCAGGGCGCGCTGTGACCCGGTGTAGAGTTGCTCCACCAGAGTGTACACTGCCTTCAACTTGGTCAGCACACTTTGGTTGAGGTTGGCGCTTCTTGGACCTATTTAACAGAGTAAGATAAGCCGCTGGCAATGATGGGAGTTACGAGACATAAAGATTATAAACTTGATGAAAGCTGGTGGAATAACTTACCGAAGATGGCGGCGACCATCTGTGACACGTGGCGCTTTAAGCCGGAGAGTTCGGCGGTTTTCTCCGTCAGAGCCTTCTCCGCCTGTTCGGCCCGGCTCACCAGAGTAGCCTTCTCTCCGGCCCAAGTTTTCTGTTCAGCTTCAAAGTCCTTTTTTAGCTTCTCTTGAGCAGCAATACTGGACAAAAATTTGGCGTTGGCCTTCCGTGTCTCCGTTTCTTGCGTCCTCAGGCGGGTCTTCAGATCGGAGATGTCAGCCTCAAACTTCTTGCAAGCAGCCTGCACAATTTCCAGGTTATAGTATGAACAGTTATTATGCAATTTTAAAGCCCCAAGCACTTTCCAAGCAAAGACACTTGGCACCTGGGGCTAATGCATGTCGAACGCTTCTATTTACAAATTACCGGTTCATGGAAGTAAGCCGGAACTAAGTCTACAACATATTCAATCATAAGTCGTCGACTTGGGGGCTAGTATGGTAAAGATAACTATGCAGTAAGCAGTAGAGTGGTACCTCAGACTTCTGCTGTATCTGATTCACCATGTTGATCTCCAAATCCACATAGCCGGAGACGATCTCTCCGACGCTCAAATTCGTGTAGTTGGTGAGGTCCAGATTGGCCCGGCCGCGCTCTAGCAACTCTTCCTTGGCGGAGTGCTTGGCCAGCACAGTGGGTCTTCCCGGCTCAACAAACTCCGTCCGGGTGATTACCACGTCCGGGTCATCGGCCGGTTGAGCCGGGCTGGAGATAGCCGGGTTGGTGGAAGTCTCCATGGCTGGCTCGTCGGTGGGAGCGGTGGCTTCAGGAGCAGAGGCGGCTGGCGGCTCTTGAGCAGAAATTCCGGTTCCGTCACAACCGACTCCTCCGCCGGCTTATTCTTCTTTGCTCTTTTACTGAGCTTTGCTTGAGCACTGAAAGGACAAGAGGTTAGTACAAAAGTATGAGTAAAGATAAAGCACAGCAGGAGATGATCATCATTACCCGGGTATGGTCTTGAAAGCCGGCAGATTCGACTGCATCGAGTCACCAGAGGAAGGAGACGTTTCCTGATAATTTGAATCAAAAGAATTGAGAGGTTGACGTATAACACCCGCCAGAGGATGAAAAGGATATAAGTTGGAAATAACCTCGGTCCGGCGCTTCCTTGATGCCTCAGGTAAGCCGGAGGAGAGGTCAGCATCCTTGTTGGTCCGGGTGTGCCGCCGGCTCTCATGAATCTGTTGCTTCAAAAGAAATTGAGGATCTTGATAAGCTAAAGGATGTGAAAATCTTACTTTCCGGGTTACCCTTCGGACTTTCAGCCTTGGCAAGGGCTCCGAGTCGGAGGAAAGTGTAATTACCTCTTCAACCACCGGGTTACTTGCTCCGGTGTCATCCTGTTGACGAACAGCATTGATAAGGTGGACAGAAATAAGCAAGAAATACAACAAGAGCTTACAGGTTCAGGGGTTACCTCTGACTCGGAGCTGTCACTCAGTTGAAGCAGCTCTGAGGCAGTGGGCCTGCTTCCCTTCTTGCGGGAGCGGCTCTCTTGGCGGCTTTCTTAGCCTTCCTGGCTTTCTTGGCTGCCTCATGGTCATATTTGACCTTCCAGAATTTGTCATCAGCCTGAAAAATACAAGGACGATTTCTTAAGGTTCAGATAAAAGCTATCTACAGAAGAAAATAAGATGTTCAGATCAGCGGCTTACCACTGGGGCCGGTTTGGTCTTGCAGAAGGGGCTTAAGCCGGTCCTCCCACAGTCTGCCAAGCTCTCGTTCAAGAGAGCCTTGGTCATGTCCTCAGCAACATCTTCAGGAAGATCGTTGCGGCTGTGTCTCAGGGGGTCATCTTTCTGGCCCGTGTACTCACACATTAAGCCGGGGCGGCGGCTTAAGGGGATCACCCGCCATGAGATCCTGACTCGGACCAGATCAATGCCATTAAGGCCATTTCCCAGCAGAGCCTTGATTTTGTTGATGGTGGGGATCAGACGTTGGCGCTCCGCCTGAGATAACTTGTCTGACAGAGGGTGAGTTGGTTCCAGACACGAAGGACGAAAGCCGGGCAGCGGGCTCTCGTCAGCCGGCGAAGTATCTTGGCAGTAGAACCACGTCTGGTTCCAGTCCTTTGGGTGGCTTGGCGGCTCGGCGTAAGGAAAAAGGCAGTCTCTCTGTCGCTGAATGGAGATTCCACCAAGTTCTAAGCTCGGCCCGTTGGCACACTCGTTCTGGCGGTTCAGATAAAAGAGCTCTCTGAAGAGTAGCAGGCTGGGCTCTTCTCCAAGGTAGACATCGCAGAATACTTGGAAGTTGCATATATTCGACACCGAATTGGGTCCTATATCTTGTGGCCGCAGGTCAAAGAAATTCAGCACATCTCTAAAGAACTTTGAGCGGGGCGGTGCGAAGCCCCGGCTCATATGATCCGCAAAAATTACCACCTCCCCGTCCCTTGACTGTGGTCTCTCCTCTGATGGGTCGGGGGCACGGTAGGACATGACGTCCTTCTTGGGCAGGTAACCCGACTTCACAAAATCCGCTAAGGTCTCGTCGGTGACGTTGGACCTCATCCAATTGCATGTGATGGGTGCTTTGGGAGCTTTGGGAGGCATGGTGAAAGTCGGAAGCCTATGATAAAAAGAAATGTCCGGTTTAATTATAAGCCGGAGGAAATTTACAGTTCAATGTTTAAAGTGGCGGCTTATGAAGGGGCCTAATGACATATAGCTAAGTGTGTCGGGTTATCTAAGCCGCTGAAGGTATTGAAAGTGGTTCAATTGTCTACAGCTGTGCCGTAAATGAGCCGGCAAATTTTACGGCGCGTGGTTTCTTTTGAGCCGACAAATTTTACGGTGTGTGGTTTCTTTGAGCCGGAAAGGTAAGCCGCCATAGCTCAGCAGATGCAGTTTTTTACTAAGTGTGGTGAAAACAAGTTTCATAGATCGTGGTGAAAAATTTGGATCAAAATGGTTGAATAAAAGGAAGGGTTTCTAGACCTAAAACAGACACCGAGGAAGTTTGTAAGCTTGAACGGAGCCTGTACGTAGTAAGAAGGGATCTATGAACATTGGAATGGGCGTGAAACAATTACCGCAGCAGTCTTATGCAGTTAGAGATCAAGAAAGGAGGTAAAAATAAAAACTACCAAGAACTCGCGAGGAACGGCGAAGAACATGGGAAGAACAGAAGGAGCCTAATGTGGATCTACTCTACGGAGTGGCGAAAGCTTACGGGTGCTGGTGAGTCGCGGGGGTCGCCGTCGTTTTCTCTGGACACAACAGGTTGATGCAGCGGACGGAGTCAGTGAGGACGAGAAGACCCGCGGTGGCAACGACAACGGAGCTCGAGCGGAGGAACAGTGGCGCGAGGAGGAAGACGGGTGGCTGGAGCCTCATCGGGCCGGACTACTTATAAGGGCAAGCTCATAAGTGGGTGCGAGAAACGAGGAGGCCACGGCGCGGTTATCTCACCATAAAAACGCCTCGATTTTCGGGATGGCAGTAAAGATAAGATCCGTTGCGGATATGGTGGGGTAAAAAATGGACTTAATGGAAGATGACGTCACGGCGGATTACCCGGAATCCAGAGGATGACGTCACGCCGGGTTATGGCCTTCACACAATTGTAAGCCGGAGATTTTCTGTCGAAAGAATTGAAGATTGACATGAGCCGGCTCAAATCAATCTGGGGCCTAATGTTGAGGATATCCGGGCGGGTTATTCTTAATGGTCATCGCCTGAAGCCCGGCGCCAAGTTTGAAGACGGTGGACCGAAGATGGGCTTAAGACCCGTAGTGGCTTAAGGCCCGTAGTTACAACCGTCATTATGGTAGAGCTTGTAGTGTAAGGCAAGAATAGTTGAGAGTCCGAGCCGGACACTCTTATGAACCGGCCGGGACTCTGAGAGCTGCTGGGCGTCAACCTCTCTATATAAAGGGACGACCCGGCAGCGGTTTAGGGGTGAGAAAGATCTCGTCGAAAGCCAGGCATAGCAGTTAAGCTCCCCGGTCATCGAAACCCTAATCAATACCACCTCAACTGGACGTAGGCTTTTACCTTCACCGTAAGGGGCCGAACCAGTATAAACCCTCATGTTCCTTGTCCTGTTTAACCCCTTCAAGCTTCCTAGCGGCGATGATTCCACGACTAAGTCCTAGCTTGAGGACATCTGCCGTGACAATTCCACGACACCTGCCTAAAGCATGTTTGCATGATGGGTATCACACTATCAGTTACTACCAGTTAATTACTAGTCATGCCAAATAAGATACTCCTCCTCATCATCATATAAAAAAATGACCAATCAGCACATGCATCAATATGCTCCTCTCCTCTGCTATTACTTCTCTGTTGCTACAAACATAACCACAACAACAATAACAACTAGTGACCACCAACCAATAGCAGTCTCATTCACCACACAATTCAACCAGACAACACAGACAGACTTTCAGGGATGGTTTGATCAACCTAGAGAGTCTCTCTTTAACAGTAGTGAAATGGTTTGATCATTTTACATGCGATGTTCAGTAAATCAGATAAAAGCTAATTCTGTACCATTTTATACAACTTCTTTGGCAAGCAAGTACTTGCAAGTAACAACCTAGAGCAGGATATCCACCACAATTTTTACGACAACAGATTAGATGGTAGCATGGTTCTTCCTCCCACATGATGGGCATTCCTAACAACTAATACTCAAAAACATACAAGATGCACTACACTCTAAAGCCTCCAAGGCAAGAATTGAATGAAAAGTTGCTTATAGGCCTCTACTGATCAGCCCATAAAAGGTCAGGTAAAGCTCTATCCCAATACCCCGTGCACACAATGGAATTATGGAACAAGCCCTTAACCTCAAAAGAATAAGATTTATGTGTAGTTTGTACCAAATTTCAATACTTCCACAGCTAGTTTGTTTGTTTTTGTTTCTATAGGTGTTAGGTTATGAGGGTTACAACTAGGTACAAATCTTAACAGATACTTATCTTCCTGGGATGCAAAGAATGAAGTTAAATCGGTCTTTCTAATTGAGCAACAGGTCTGGAGGGTTAGAGCAGATTGAGACCACCGAGTTATGGTGGAGCTGCTGTGCACTTTCTGTGGGTACTGTCAGGGAGATGGCCAGTTAATCCGCAAAATTTCTCTATTTGAGAGATTGTGTCGGCTACGAGTTTGTGCAGATTTTGCTTCTATCATGCATAGTTAAAACTTATCTGCTCACATACGTTCAGCTGTTGCAGATGAAGCATGGGTATTGCAGTAAATATGTCAACAGTATAAACTGAACAATTGATTCAGTAACTCCACTTTTTATTTGACAGATCTACATGCCTACAAAAATACAAACAGTGTTCCTTTCTTCTTATGAAAATACGTGATTCTTGTCCCATACTCTCTGATAAAAACTTGATCGGAAGGGGAGAGAGGCGAGAGAAGAGGTCACCTTGGCAACAGGGGAACCAAATCCAAAGAAATTGAACCCGCAGTAGCTAATCCACGGCCCCGTTTCTTCACCCTACACAACCAGATTAGATGGGCGCAATCTGCCTGCACAAACTGCACACACGCACGCATGAGATGCGGGAGACGAAGAAGAAATCTAGAAAGGGAAGAAGAGAAGGGGAAGATGGATTCGTACCTATTCTTCTTCTTGAGGAGGAGAGGCTGCAGACTTGAGTCCGGGTGGCGGCCTGGATTGGGGGGAGCGGCCTGCGGCGAGGGATCCGCGCGGCGGAGGGGGCGAGGCGGAGGGAGCGAGGAGGTGGCGTGGCGGAGGTCCGGTTCATCAAGGTGGGTCAGGGCCTGCTTCGGTGCTCGACGGCATGGAGACGGAGACGCGTCGGGGTGGGGTCAGAGGGGAGGAAGGGGAAGATGGGGAGAGGGAGGCGGCGGGGCGCGTGGGCGGCTGCGGCGCAGTGGGTCGGGGCAGCGACGGCG
>NC_057802.1:345530550-345544485 GCF_018294505.1 Triticum aestivum | reverse complement strand
GGCGGCAGCTCTGGAGCAGGGGAGGGTGCGGGGGGTGCTCGGCGGCGGTGGAGCGGGGGGTCATCGGCGGCGGTGGAGCGGGGGAGGGTGCGGGGGGTCGTCGGTGGCGGTGGAGCGGTGGAGGGTGCTGGGGGTGCTCGGGTGGTCCTGCTTCTTCTTGTGGTGTATGCTGGTACTTCATCGTCGTCGTCATGTTCCATCTTCGGGTCGCCGTACTTGTCGAAGTATTGCTCATTGGCGACTCCATCCATTCCGGTGATCTTCCTTTTGCCTCTCCTCACGACAACACGACTGGGCTTTGATGGGTCGGTAATGAAGAAGCATTGGTCCACTTGGGAAGCCAGTACCCATGGCTCATTTTTCGCGGTGACGCTTGCGCCCGCGGTCTTGGATTTGGCTTCGGGTATAACCATGGTGGTGAAATACCAGTCTTCTTTTAGGACGCTCTTGGCCCATCTGACACGGAACATCGGGACCTTCTCTCCAGCGTAGCTCAGCTCCCAAATCTCCTCGATCCTTCCGTAGTATCTGTCCTTGTCGTTACCGGTGTAGGATTCCATCGTTACCCCGGAGTTCTGATAACCATCGCTCTTCATGTCCTTTTCCTGGGTGTAGAATGTGTAGCCGTTGATATCGTACCCCTCATACGTCATCAGGTTTTGCTCGGCGCCCTGTGACAAGGCGAATATGAGTTGTTCTTCCGCAGAAGAATCCTCATGTAAAGGGTACGACAGAAGCTTCTGCTTGAACCAAGGCGTGAAACATGAGTTTTGCTCTTCGATTATATCTCCGTCCGTCCTCTGTTGGCCTCGGTCATTGTACGTCTTCTCAATAAAGGTTTTGTGCTCTACCACCCAAGGATCGATCACGTCTATGTGTTGTAGCACGACTAGGTTTGCTCTTTCAAAGTCGGCGAGTCGACCCTTGAAGTCGACATGCATTTTGCGGCGACCCTCACGGTGACCCCATCCAGCAGGCCTGCCGAGGTGCCTGTTGACGGGCAGACCAACGGGGTTCTCGATGCCTAGATAATTCGTGCAGTAGGAGATGCACTCTTCGGTCAGAAAGCCCCTGGCTATGCTTCCCTCTAGACGTGACATGTTGCGAACGTATCCTTTGATGAGACCATTCATCCTTTCGAACGGCATCATGCTGTGCAGGAATGTCGGCCCGAGTTGGATGATATCCTCCACGATATGGACCAGCAGATGCACCACAACGTCGAAGAATGTGGGCGGGAAGGACATCTCAAGCTCGCATAGTATCACCACGATCTCTTCCTGTAGCCTTCTGAGTTTCCTCACGCCAACCGACTTCCGAGAGATGACGTTGAAAAAGTTGCATAGGCCAAGTAGCGTTTCACGGACGTGCGCGTCCATGATCCCACGGATTGCAACTAGAAGTATCTCCGTGATCAGCACGTGACAGTCGTGAGACTTCATCCCGCTAAACTTCTGCTTCGCTGAGTCTAGGTATCTGCTTATCTTCCCCGCGTAACCGTAAGGAAGTTTTACTCCTACGAGGCAGGTGAAAAACTGATCGATCTCCTCCTGACTTAGAGTGAAGCACGCAGGAGGGAAGTCATTTCCGGTCTTCTTGGCGTTTTTGCCTTTGCGACGACTTTCCGTGTCCTGCTTCGCCTCATCATCATCATCATCATTAGCATGAAGCTCCTCCCTGATGCCCATTGATTTCAAGTCTGCCCTTGCTTTCGGCCCATCTTTGGTCCTCTCTGGCATGTTGAGCAGGGTACCAAGCAGACTCTCGCACACGTTCTTCATGATATGCATGACATCAAGGCTGTGAGGCACACGGTGGATCTTCCAGTACGGCAAGTCCCAGAAAACAGACCTCGTTTTCCATACCTTCAGCAACGGCTCTGGTGCCTTTCGCTTCTTTCCCGGCTCTGGCGCCTTTTGCTTCTTTCCCGGCAGTTGGCAATCTTTCCAATTTTTCAACAGCTCGTCTATTTCCTCGCCGCTCCTCGTACGCGGGCGTCTTCAGGTTTCGGTTTCACCATCGAACAGATCCTTGCATTTCCTCCATGAGTCATCGTCGCGAAGCCACCTTCGATGTCCCATGAACACGGTTTTCGAAGACCCGGGATCTCTATCTAGCTGGCGATACGTTGTGTCATCCATGCACCTGACGCATCCAGAAAATCCGTGGACCACCTGCCCCGCGACATATCCGTAACCGAGATAGTCCTGCACCGTCGTGAGCAGTGCGGCTCTCATAGGGAAATATTCTTTCTCTATGGCGTCCCACGTATTGGCTGGCATTTTCCACAGCGTGTCTAGCTCCTCTTTCAGCAGCCCCAGATACAGATGGATGTCGTTCCCTGGTTGTTTCGGCCCTTCAATTAGCATACTCATGTGAATGTACTTCCTCTTCATGCACAACCAGGGGGAAGGTTGTACATCCACACAAACACAGGGCAGGTGCTATGTGTGCTTCTCTGGCTGCCAAACGGATTGACTCCATCGGTGCTCGTGCCCAGCACGATGTTCCTTGGATCGTTCCCAAATTCTGGGTGTTCGAAGTTCAACGCTTGCCACTGGCTCCCATCCTTAGGGTGACTCAGCATCTTGTCTTTTTTATTTATCTCCGGATGATTTGCGTCATCTTCTCGCTTCTTCTCCTCCCTATCCGCGTGCCAACGCAGGAGCTTTGCTACCTTAGGGTGCGCAAAATACCGCTGCAGACGAGGAGTGATCGGAAAGTACCACACCACTTTTCGAGGAGCTTTCTTCCTCTTCTTGTATCGAGTGACGCCGCACACCGGACATATGGTAGACTCCATGTGCTCGTCCCGATAAATGATGCAATTGTTCATGCACACATGGTATTTATGTGCGGTAAATCCAGAGGACACACGATTTTCTTCGCCTCCTCGAAACTGGTCGGGCACTTGTTCCCCTTGGGAAGATGTTCGTGCCAGAATGACATGTTCTCGTCGAAGCATGCGTGGTCATTTTGTGTTTTACCTTCATCTCCAGAGCCATGAGCGTTACTTTCAGGCGTGTATCCTCGGGCCTGCATCCTTCATGCAATGGAGTAACCGCATCTATCTCTAGTTGATCCAGCTTGGCTTTCTCTCGGGCGGCAGCTCTTGCGTTATCCGTCTGCTTGAGAAGCAGCTCTTGAATATGAGGGTCCTGCACCCAGCCCATCGATGGTCCATCGTCGTCTGCACCATCAACTTCATCTTCATGATCATGCCCTTCGTCTGCTCCAGCATCTTTCTCATCATCATGTCCGGCATCTTCTACATGATGACTGTGTACTGCATCTACTTCGTGATCATGTCCTGGAGAATCTTTGTCTTCTCGCCCGCCCTCACCGCGGTTGTCTTGCTGCCCTTCCTCATTTCTTGCCCGACCCCCATGGACGACTTCATAATCATCTTCATCACCTTGCCACCGATAGCCATCCATGAAACCACGCAAGAGCAGGTGGTCCCGCACCTGTACGGAATCCGGGTCCATAAGGCTCCTCAACTTTCATCTTCGACACGGACATCTTATCTCCATCTCGTTCTTTTGAAGCATCTCGGCCTTCGCGGAGCTCAAAAACCTATTCACGATGCCTTCGGTCATCGTGCGGACCATGGTCGCCTGCGGGTAGAGCAAAACGATATTTTAGAACCAAGAAAAAATTTGGCATGACTTTGCCTAAAAATAGGACCAAAAAGAATGCATAGTGCCAAAATTCTCGCCGAAACGGAAATGAATCAACATTCCGGCAAAATATTGGCAACTATCGCATTTCAAATACTGGTACCTGCAAACACAAACATATATGCAACACCACAAACATATGCAACACCACAAACATACATAGATCTAGCTAGGCCATAAAAAGTGCAAGTGCACGTTGTTGGAGGGAGAAAAAAGTAGATCTACAACATAAAGAAAGCTTTCCCCTTACTTACCTATCAAAAAAAGGTAACTTAACCACTTAATTTGGATGAATCTATGGTGAAAATGAGGTGAGGAGGAGGAGGCATCCGAGAGAAGCTTGGAGGAGGAGGTGGAGAGAATGAAGTGGGGAAAGTGAGTGTGTAGGTGGTTGTCCAAAATATCTAGCTGGTCCTAGTTTACTAATGGCGCACCACCCACAAATGCGCCATTAGTAACCCTGGTTACTAATGGCGCACGAGCTGGCGGTGCACCATTAGTAGTTTTGCAAAAAAATGATAGTAGTGGCGCACGGGGTGACTGGTGCGCCATTACTAGTTAAAACTAGTAATGGCGCACTGTGCCCTGGTGCGCCATTAGTATTTTTGGAAAAAAAAATGTTAGTAGTGGCGCACCATGGTTGTGGTGCGCCCTTAGTGTCTATCACACTAATGGCGTACCAACACATGGTGCGCCACTTCTATATAGTAGTGGCGCACCGCATGTCTGGTGCGCCATTAGTGTCCATATTATCTATAGCCCTTTTCCTAGTAGTGCGCGGTTGGCCGATCGCTGGTGCTCAATGAGGAGGCTATGGGCAAGGTGCGCCCCATGCTCGCCTCCAGTTTCAATGAGTGGGGGAAGACGGTGGCTTGGCCGGCGTCTCGTGCTCGCATTGACCGGGCACCCACTAAGGTCCCAATCTTCATCGATGCTCTTTGGGCTGGCCTGGTCCCCCCTTTCTCTACCTTCTTCAACGTAGTGCTGGAACTTTACCAGATCCACATGCTGCATCTCGACCCCCAATCTGTGACTCTCCTTGCCGTTTTTGCCTTTCTTTGTGAGGCCATGGTGGGCATTCCCCTTCCGTGGCCCTTCTTCGCCACTTCTTCTCATTGCACGTGATGGATCCCCGGCAGAGCTCGGGGTGCGTGAGCTTCCAGGCTGTGGCTGCGACGGCAGGCGCGGGGATCGACTTCGAGCTTCCTTCATCCACGAGCGAGTTTTGGACATGGTGGGTATTTGTCGGTCCCGGAGAGCTCAGCCCACTGGTCCATTCTTCATCGGCGCCTGCCGTTCCTTATCCTGGTTGGGGCCATGAGAAGCTCGCGAGCCCCTGTCTTGTCCCCATCTGGCTCAGGCTGAAGAGGCTGAAAGACAGCAGCGTGACTGCGCCTGTGGTGGTGAAGGAGTTCGTCAAGCACCGAGTCGCTCCGCTCCAGCGCCATTCTCGCCCGATGTGGGCCTTGCTCAACATTTAGGATCATATGAGACTTCAGGAGTCCGGGCTTCCTCTTGAGATGCGGCAAACTATGCTTGAGGTCCTGACGGGTGCCGCATCGCCGGACGACATGCTCGGGAGGAGCTGTCTGTTGTACCGCTGCAGGAACAAGGCCGAATTTGTGGAGCACATGCCTTCCTTCGATGAGTGGGGGCTACGCCCGGTCGGCCTAGTGGGGCCTTGCGAGAACCCCATCAATGTGGTTCGTTTCTTTGTCGCTCGCGTCGAGCTCGTTCCGAATGTGGATCCAGGGGGGCGAGCACCGCCCGAGGCCGGTGGCCCGAATGCTGAGGTGCCGATGCCGCCTGGGGCTCCTTGTGCGTCGTCCTCAGGAGCCAATGATTCTTCCTCTGGGGCGTCGGTCGCCGAGACGATGCAGCTCGCGGCTCTCGAGGCCGAAGCTCCGAAGGCCTCGGGAGGTCGCCGTGGGATGGCGCCCGACTGCCCTCCGCAGCCTGGCACCCCTGAAGCTGTCCCCTCGAGTACTTCTCCGGCTGCACCCCGTGCCGTGTCGGATCTCAGATTCCGGCAAAACCCTCAAGGTTCGAACACTGGGGTGCGCGCGAAGATCTCCTCCCTACCTATCCACACCCTAGCTAGCTAAGATCTCGCGGACGAACTCGACGAACACAACACAAGGACGCAAGATTTATACTGGTTCGGGCCACCATTGTGGTCCAATACCCAACTCCAGTGTGGTGGTGGTGGATTGCCTCTTGGGCTGATGATGAACAGTACAAGGGGAAGAACAGCCTCTTGAGGTTGAGGTGTTCTTGTGCTCGATGTGTGGCTAAGGGTTGGGTGAGATGCCTCTGAATGAGTTGTTCCTACGGTGGTGGCTAGCTCTACTTATATAGGCCCTGGTCCTCTCCCCAAATATTGAGCGGGAAGGGAGCCAACAACGGCCAATTTGAAAGGGGACAACCAGTACAACTTATCCTAACAAAAGCGGTCTTCGCCTGCAAAAGGCTCTGGTGGTGACGCCGCCTTGGGCTCCATGGTGACCTCCGTCTTGCCATCCTGCTGGTCTTGGTCTCGTTGCACCGATATAGAAACCTTTGCTTGATGCCTCGGTACTCCACGCCTGCGCTTGCCTCCTTAGCACCAAAGGGGAAACAAGGACACCGCGCGCGCTGGCGCCCGCCTGGTCTCGATCGCTATGGCTCATGTCACGAGGACCTCGTGAGGTTTGCCTTGCCGTGATATCTCCGCCCCTCGTGAGCCTACCTGGCGAGGTCGCTCCTGAGGAGGTCTTGCATCGTCCGCCTCACGAGGCTTGGCCCCTCGCGAGGGTCTCGAATGCCTTGTCGATGAAGATGGGATGTGCAGGACAGCTAGCTCAGCCATGCCGTGGGCCGCAGGCAGGCAAGTCTGGGGACCCACGTTCCCAGAACGCCGACAGTACCCCCCGGGCCCAAGGCGCGCTCGGGCTTGGCTTTGAGGCGAAGCCAAAGGTCAAGCGCGGAGCACCGCGGGCCCCAAAAGCCTGCGGCCTCGGTCGACGCGTGGTGGTTGATTGGACGTGGGCGTCTCCGCTTCCCCACGCTGCCTTGTAGTCCGCCTGGCTATGCGGCCCCTGCTACGTACACAGTTATTCTTCCATCACCCACGCCTTGTTTCCCCAATCCCTCTGCTTCCTCCAGACTCTGCTCCTCCTCTCCAATCTGACCTACACTCAGCCCGCTTCATTGCCATGGCGCCAAAACAAGCAGACAAGGGAAGAAGCCTCTGTCTTCGCCAAGTGCGCCTCCAGGCGTCGAGCCTGCAGTCGGCCGATCCTTGGTGCTCAATGGCGAGGCCATGGACAAGGTGCGTCCCATGCTCGCCACCAGTTTCAACGAGTGGGGGAAGACGGTGGCTTGGCCTGCGTCTCGCGCTCGCATTGCTCGGGCGGTCACCAAGGTCCCAATCTTAATCGATGCCCTTTGGGCCGGCCTGATTCCCCCTTTCTCCGCCTTCTTCAACGCGTTGGTTGAACATTACCAGATCCACATGCTGCATCTCGACCTCCAATCCGTGGCTCTTCTCGCCGTCTTCGCTTTTGTGTGTGAAGCCATGGTGGGCATCGCTCCTTCTGTGGCCCTTCTCCGTCATTTCTTCTCATTGCATCTGATTGACCCTTGGCAAAGCTCGGGGTGCGTGAGCTTCCAGGCCATGGCCGCGATGGCGGGCGCGGGGATCGACTTCGAGCTTCCTCCATCCATGAGCGAGTTTCGGACACGGTGGGTGTTTGTCGACGCCAGGGTGCTCAGCCCTCTGTTGCACGCTCCGTCAGCGCCTGCCGTTTCCCACTCCGGCTGGGGCCACGAGAGGCTCGCGAGCCCCCGTCTTGTCCCCGTCTGGCTCAGGCTGAGGAGGCTGAAGGACCGCGGCGTGACCGCGCCTATGGTGGTGAAGGAGTTCATCAGGCGCCGAGTCGCTCCGCTTCAGCGTCATTCTCGCCCGATGTGGACCTTGCTCAGCAGCCAGGACCACATGAGTTTCAGGAGTCCGGGCTCCCTCTTGAGACGCGGCAAATGGTGCTCGAGGTCCTGACAGGTGTCCCTTCGCCGGACGACATGCCTGGGAAGAGCTGTCTGCTGTACCGCTGCAAGAACAAGGCTGAATTTGCAGGGAGCATGCCTCCCTGTGATGAGTCGGGAATGCGTCCTGACGGCCTGGTGGGGTCCTGCAAGAACCCTGTCAACGTGGTTCCCTTCTTCGTCGCAGGGGTCGAGCTCGTCCCGAATGTGGGTGCGGGGAGGGGGGCGAGCGCCGCCAGAGGCTGGCGGCACGAGTGCTGATGTGCGGATGCCGCCTGGGGCTCCTGGGGCATCGTCCTCAGGAACCCGTGATTCTTCCTCTGGGACGTCGGTTGCTGAGACGATGCAGCACGCGGCTCCCGAGGCCGAAACTCCGGAGGCCTCCGGAGGTCGCGGTGAGACGGCGCCCTACTGTTCTCCACAGCCAGGCACCCCTGAAGTTGTCCTCTCGAGCACTTCTTCGGCTGCACCCCGCGCCGGCCGCCACGTCCAGTGCTTCGGTCGGCTTTGCGTGGGCTTCGAGGAGCTCCGCAAGAGGAAAGGATCCCCGAGCGGCAGCGGTATCTTCGGGCCGTTGAAGCGACGAAAGTACATCACCGTCGACGAGTAAGTACTGCTCCTTGTGATTTCTTGATTGCTGCTTTCCTCCCTGACGTCGGTTCTCCAGGACCCCTTCCGTCAGGGCCGCTGTGTCCCCTGAGAAGCAACCTCCGCCTTCCTTGACTCCCCCGCTGGCCTTGAGCGTCCCAAGCCTGCATGTCACGCCTGGGGCAGGGTCGGCCGAGGAGATGTGCTCGCCGTCATGGCGCTTGGACTCTGCGGCCCCATCGTCCTTCCTCCAGGGCCTGGCTTGGAGCTTGGAGGGTGTGCCCGGGACCCCTCCTCTAGTCATGGACAGTAGCTGGTTGGCTTCGGTCTTTGGTTCCTCTTCAAGCAGCGGTCCCCTACTGGTCGGGGCCCCGCATGAGGCCGGGCTGGCACCTGGGCCGGCACCAGCCCCCAGCCCCCTGCTGAGAGGGGGCGCGCCACCTCACGCCCGGCCTAGAGCCCCCGAGGCGGAGGACGAGGCGGAGGACGAGGCGGGCCACGTGCTCGAGCTCGAACGCGAGCGGAGCATCGTTTGCCACGAGCTCTTTCAAGAGGCGATGAGCGCAATGAGCCGACTCGGCGGTGAACTTACGGATGTCGACGCATGCCTCAAGGCTGAGGGCCTTCTGCTGGTGGAGGAACGGCGTAAGCTGAAGGTGGCCATCAACCTCGGCCGCTACCAGCGTGATCTTGATAAAGCGAAGGCCGAGGTGTCCCTCAAGGTTTCCTGCGAAGCTTGCTCCCGAGCCCTGGAGGAGGCTCGCGAGGCTGACCGCCGTCGCGATGCTGCGGAGAAGCGCGCGTGGGAGCTCCAGGCCTGGAGTGCATCCCCGGAGCAGCAGGTGGAGGCGCGCAAGGCTGCCCTTGCGTCGTTGAGGGGGAGGCCCATTGAGGAAGAAGAGATCCGGAAGCGCGAGGAGGCGCTGGCTCTAGAGTCCATGGAGCCTAGCCTCGAGCTTGAGCAGCTGGAGACGAGGGAGCGCCAAGTTGTTCAAGCGGAAGACACCGTCAATGCGCACGAGGCCATGGCTCAGGAGGAGGTTGACCGCCGGGTGGCTGAGGCTCGCGCGGATCTTGAGGGTAGGTATGACTTGAGGTTGAAGCTTGCGGCGACGGAGGATGCGGGTAGGGCCGCCGCCCTCAGGCCCAAGCTGGCTGAAGTGGAGAGGCGCGAGGAGGCCACGGCAGCCACCCTGGTCACGGCGCAGGCAGAATTGGCCTCCGCCCGCGCTGAGCTGCTCTTTCTTCAGAAGCGAGTTGATGATGCCGAGTCCGTTGCACGGCAGAGTCGGGAAGAAGTGCTTCAACGGTGGACGCTTTAGCGCGAGCACGCCCCATGCTCCAGGACCTCAGGGTAAGGGCCAACGCGGTGTTGGGCCATATCTGAATGAGCACGCTCCGTACCCACACTCAAATGACTGCGCTAGTCATCTGCGCTTCTTTGGTGACGTGGTGATGCGCCTGGAAGCTCGGTCCAATAGAGCTCGCCAGCTCGTGGAAGAGAGAAGCCGAGGCCTGCTCGGGCACGCGTTCTCCCGTGTCTTCAGCCATCTTCGGAACACCTTCCCTGACTTTGACTTCGACGCCGCCATTGCCCCCGTACCGCAAGCCATCCGTGGTGATCTGGCGCGGTGGGTGGAGGATAACGTGGATGCGCTGGTCAGAGCCTTCGCTTCTGAAGACGACGCGGTGGTGGTCGCTGCAGACGAAGGCGACGTGGTTGACGATGGTGATGCCGGCGTTGGTGAAGGTGGCGGCGACGCTAACGACGTTGACAGCGACGCCAGCGGTGTGTCTGAAGACGACGTGGAGGACGCGGCGAGTGACATATCCGGCTGATCCCTTGTCCCTTTACTATTTTACCCTGTATGCAAAAACTTGGGCGTGGACCCTAAAGATTGTGAGAGCATTTTGAGAGGGGGAGCCCCTCATGTAAACAAATCGTAATTTGTGCTCTTCTATGCCAAGCCGAGTAGGCGCCTTCGTGGATCCATGAACCTGGCGGCAAGTTTTGCTACTGCCGCTTACCTTAGCTGGGGCGGGCCCCGAATCGGATTGTAAGGTCGAGAGTTGCCGCTGAGCTCCTGAAGGGTCTGCTGATACGCCCGAGCGGGCCTCGCGAGGATCTAGCGCCAACCGGCGCGCTCGGTGCGTGTGCCGCGCCCAGCCCTGCTCGCGAGGGGCCCGCGAGGGGGAGGCAGCGAGTGTGAGCTTCAGAACAAGGCAAGAACCAGATGGCAGGAAATCGCTTGAACGAGAAAAGGCACCCCCCGCGCGCATCGATAAAAACTCGACTTCAACTTAAATCCAAATCCAGAAGGCAAGGTTACAGAAAAGAGATCCAAAGCAAATGGCCGCGTCCGGCACCTAGTCTAGTCTTCTTGTCTTCAAGTCTTCTCACCAACGCATAGCTAAGTGCTGCCACTAGGCCTGGGTGGGAGCCCCCGAGGCCCGAGGGCGGCTCTCCGGAGACTCCGGGCCATGTATAGCCCCACTCATTATTACGTGAGAGTGTCACAGGCGGCGATCTTCACAAGCACTGGGCCTTCTTCATAGGTACCGCCCTTGCTTCTTATCGCCAGACGAGGGCCCCGCCTTGCGCCGCCCTCGACCACCTTTGAGCCGACCGGAAACCGGGACGACACAAAGGGGGGAAGGGGACACCAGCGGCGCCCTCGGCGACCATCGGTCCTCTGCCGGGGGAAGGCTCGCCGGCGCCTCCCCGGCAGAGGGCCTACCTCCGGGTGACGCCTGGCTTCGCGCGATGTGGGGAGGGGCCTTGCTCCTGGCTCCCTCCATGCAGCCCCCAGCGTGTTTCCCCTGACGGAAGGGGGGCTGCTGCGCCGGGGTCGTCGGCCGACGTCGTGACCTGATTCACTTGCAGCCCATGGTTAGCGTAAGCCTGCTCCTGAGAGATTAACGGTACCCTGTAGTTGTTGTTGCAGGCGCGGTCGTCGTGGTTCCCCGTCGGCTCCTGGAAGGCCTCAACTTCTGGCACCTCTTCTTCCCATCCTTCTCCGAGGAATGAGCCAGGGTCATCTTCCGGCGCGTACTCTTGGTCCATCATGCGGGGCACGTAGGCTTCCGGGGCTGTTACCCCAAACACCTCGCCGTAGTGCCCCACACTCCACGTTGCCCGGCCAAGCGCGGTGTCCTGAGGATGATAGCGCGACGTTTCGTTGGGACCATGGAAGGCAACGCTCGTGCCCATGCTCATCGGAGCCGGCGTGGGGGAAACAGGGCCCCCGGCGCCGCCGACCATGCCGGTATCGACGAAGCCCCCAGGCACTCCCGAGGGCGCATGGTTGCGGCGAGGCCCGCCGTGAGATCCAGTAGCGGCCCGGGAAGGAGGCAGATAGCAGAAGGGCGGTGCTCCTGATGCCGCCGCATCCAGCAGCTTAGCGACACATTCCAGCAGCGCATCCCGGCCGCTCTCCATCAGTCGGCACCGCAGCAGCTCTCGTGCCACCGTGAGTGCTGCCCGCATGTTCGTCTACTCCTGCCCGGTGTGTGGCGCCGTTGCTGCGGCGTGGCTTGCGGCCCTTGCAGCGGCTCGCGCTTGTCGTGGAGTGAGGGTGGACGGCGCCTGGCCGCACCGCCCGCGCCCAACAGCGTTAGGTGGCGCTTGTGCCGCCTGGGGCGCGGGGTTGAGGTCTTCATGGGCAGGTGGTGCCGCCTGGGAGGGTCAGGCTGCCCAGCGGTCGGAGTCGGCCCTCGGGTCGCCGGACATCGGGACCGCGGAGCGTCGGCGGGTCGATTGGCGGGGAAGAGGCTCTGGCGCACCCCTACCTGGCGCGCCAAATGTCGGATCTCGGGTTCCAGCAAAACCCTCAAGGTTCAAACACGGGGGTGCGCACGAAGATCTCCTCCCTACCGATCCACGCCCTAGCTAGCTAAGATCTCGTGGATGAACTTGACGAACACAACACAAGGGGCGCAAGATTTATACTGGTTCGGGCCACCATTGTGGTGTAATACCCTACTCCAGTGTGGTGGTGGTGGATTGCCTCTTGGGCTGATGATGAACAGTACAAGGGGAAGAACAACCTCCTGAGGTTGAGGTGTTCTTGTTCTTGGTGTGTGGCTAAGGGTTGGGTGAGATGCCTCTGAATGAGTTGTTCCTACGGTGGTGGCTAGCTCTACTTAAATAGGCCCTGGTCCTCTCCCCAAATATTGAGCGGGAAGGGAGCCAACAACGGCCTATTTGAAAGGGGACGACCAGTAGAGCTTATCCTGACAAAAGCGGTCTTCGCCTGCAAAAGGCTCTCGTAGTGACGCCGCCTTGGGCTCCATGGTGACCTCCGTCTTGCCGTCCTGCTGGTCTTGGTCTCGTTGCACCAATATAGAAACCTTTGCTTGATGCCTCGGTACTTCGCGCCTGCGCTTGCCTCCTTAGCACCAAAGGGGAAACAAGGACACTGCACACGCTGGCGCCCACCTGGTCTCGATCGCCATGGCTCACGTCATGAGGACCTCGCGAGGTTTGCCTTGCCTTGAACTCTCCGCCCCTCGTGAGCCTGCCTGGCGAGGCCGCTCCTGAGGAGGTCTTGCATCGTCTGCCTCGCGAGGCTTGGCCCCTCGCGAGGGTCTCGAATGCCTTGTCGATGAAGATGGGTCGTACAGGCCTGCTAGCTCAGCCACGCCGTGGGCCGCAGGCAGGCAAGTCTGGGGACCCCCGTTCCCAGAACGCCGACATGCCCGCTGCCACGTCGAGCGCTTCGGTCGGCTTTGCGTGGACTTCAAGGAGCTGCGCAAGAGGAAAGGATCCCTGAGCAGCAGCGGTATCTTTGGGTCGTTGAAGCGAAGGAAGTACATCGCCGTCGACGAGTAAGTACCGAACCTTAGTGATTTTTTTAGTGCTACTTTCTTCCTGATGGTGGTCCTTCAGGGTCCCTCCCACCAAGGCCGTTGCATGTCCTGAGGGGCAGCCTCCTCTTTCCTCGACTCCCCCGCTGGCCTCGAGCGTCCTGAGCCTGCATGCTCCCTGGAGCAGGGTCGGTTGGTGTAACACCCCGGATGTAACTTTCCATAATTGTAACTCCGACTCTTGCCATTTTCGGCTATGTGTTGTGATATTCCCTCCGTGGTCGGGTTTTGTCTTTCGTTTTGCATTTTTTCATGTCATGCGTTTTCATATCATGTCATCATGTGCATTTCATTCGCATACGTGTTCGTCTCATGCATCCGAGCATTTTCCCCGTTGTCCGTTTTGCAATCCGGCGCTCCTATCTCCTCCGGTGCACCCCTCTTGTTTTTTTTCGTGTGCGGGTGTCAAACTTTCTCGGAATGGACCGAGGCTTGTCATGCGGCCCTAGTATACCACCCGGAGACCACCGGTCAAGTTTCGTTCCATTTGGAGGTCGTTTGGTACTCCAACGGTTAACCGGGCATCCGCAAAGTCCATTTGAGTGTCCAGCAAAAAACCCCTAAAAACCAGCCCAAAACCCACCAAACTCTCTTCCATGCCCTAGGTCGTTCGATCACGATCATGTGGGCAAAAACTGCACATCATTTGGAGCCTCCTAGCTCCCTCTAGCTATAAAAGAGCATCCCCTCCCGTATACATTCGCAGTCCGCGAAACCCTAAAATCCCTCCGCGCCGCGCCGGACGCGTCCGCTCCGGTCGGACGAAGCCGCCGCCGCC
>NC_057802.1:345482105-345530170 GCF_018294505.1 Triticum aestivum | reverse complement strand
CGTCGCCTCCTCCCGCCGGCGACGAACTCCGGCGAGCCCGACGCCCCGTGCCACCGCGCCCCGCCGTCCTTCCCCGCGCCGGCGTGCCCCTCCGGCCCCTCCTCGTCGACCTCCATCGCCGGCCACCTCTCCTCCTCCGGCCGAGCTCGAGCTCCCTCGAGCAGGCCCGATCTGGATCCGCTCGACATTGTACGCGTTGACTTTTTCCCGTGCCCGATTTTCCTCTAAGTCCTTAGGATTTTACAGCATATTGCCATGTTCCTCATTGCATAACTTCTTGCATGTAGCTCCGATTCGCTCTACATTCTGTTCAATTGCACCATGTTCATTAGAGGTCATCTTGATGCCCAAATCTCTGTTGGAAGAGGGCTAGTTGCTGTTATCTGCTGGTTCTTAACAGAACTTGGAGATTTGTCATTTTTGTATCTTTAAATCTGTGCATCTTATGGGCATGAGCTCTACATGTGTTTTGTTATATGCCATGCCATCTTTGCAAGGGTGTATGCCATGTATTTTTGTGATCTATGTGGTGACTAGCAAAAGCATGCAAAGTAGGCTCCGTAATGTTTCTGATTTCAGGGACTTGGTGATTTCTCTAAGTCCTTGTCTGCTGTTATTTTGTTGCCATGTAAACTTGACGCTACAGAGAGATCCATGCATATTTTGGAGATGTTCAGTAAGGATGTTTTGTAGCTATAGTTGTAGTTGATCCATTACTGCAATTGTTTGCAATTATGGGGTGCCATAGCATGACTCAATTGTGCTCTACTTTTGCTAGAAAATATTTCTGGCAGATTCTTAACATGATATTCAATTTTGCCAAGCTTATTGTAGTTGTTCCATACATGCTATGTATTTGTTCTTGCCATGGTTAGCTTCTTAAACATGCCAGCTTGCTGTAGATGTGCTTGGTTTGTCATGCATTGCTCTGTAGTGAGTGCATCAGGCTCACAAAGAGGCCTACATATTATTATTTCTGCCATGCTCTGTTTTCTGCTAAGTCTGAAACCTGAAAACGAAACTTGCTATGTTTACATGCTTGCCATCATATCTTCTGGTCCTTTTTGGCTTATGGTCAGTAAGGGACTTTTGTCTGATGCATTTAGTAGAATACTTCCATGCCTTGTTTTGCTATGTTATGTTCCTATAGCATGTCGATTTCGTGCTCTGAACATTGCTACCTGATGCTGTTTTCTGCCATGTCCAGTTTTTCACTAAGTCTGTGATCCTGTTATCTTTTGCATTTTTGCCATGCTTGTTTGAGCTTGTTATGTTGTGAACTAGCCGTAGCTCAGATGCTTTGTTGCTATGTTGGAGTGCTATAGCATTGTTTCTTGTTGCATTTTAAGTGCTATCTTGCTGTTAATCGCAGATTCGTGTCATTCTTGTTTTGCTTGCCATTTGCAAACCGTGCATCCGTTTCCGGTGATCTTTCTATCGATTTCGATAGAAATCATCTCATCTTTTCAGTGGCATGCTTGGTTTGCCAAGTTACTGCCTTGTTCATCATTTTCCTCCCGGAGCACGCATATGCATCGCATATCATTTCTTGCATATCATGCATGTTTTGCATCATGTTGCTTGTGCATTCCTCGTGATTGATTGTGGTTCCGTTGCTTGTGTTCTTGTCTTGGGTAGAGCCGGGAGACAAGTTCGTGAACGAGGAACCTGTTGAGTATGCTTACGAGGATCAAGCTTTCGACAACTCTGAGAACCTTGCAGGCAAGATGACCACCCCTCGAAATCACTTCTATCTTTGCTTTGCTAGTTGTTCGCTCTATTGCCATGCTGCGCTACCTATCACTTGATATATCATGTCTCCTATTTGCCATGTCATCCTCTAACCATCCTTTCCTAGCAAACCGTTGTTTGGCTAAGTTACCGCTTTTGCTCAGCCCCTCTTATAGCGTTGCTAGTTGCAGGTGAAGTTGAAGCTTGTTCCATGTCGGAACATGGATATGTTGGGATATCACAATATCTCTTATTTAATTAATGCATCTATTTTTTTGGTAAAGGGTGGAAGGCTCGGCCTTATGCCTGGTGTTTTTTTCCACTCTTGCCGCCCTAGTTACTGATTTATCGGGATTATGTTCCTTGAGTTTGCATTCCTTACACGGTCGGGTGATTTATGGGACCCCCTTGACAGTTCGCCTTGAATAAAACTCCTCCAGCCAGGCCCAACTTTGGTTTTACCATTTGCCGCGTAAGCCTTTTCCCCTGGGTTTCCGCGAGCCCGAGGGTCATCTTTATTTTAACCCCCCGGGGCCAGTGCTCCTTCGAGTGTTGGTCCGAACCGAGCAGCCTGCGGGGCCACCTCGGGGAAACTCGAGGTCTGGTTTTACTCGTAGCTTGACTTATCCGGTGTGCCCTGAGAACGAGATATGTGCAGCTCCTATCAGGATTTGTCGGCACATCCGGGTGGCTTTGCTGGTCTTGTTTTACCATTGTCGAAATGTCTTGTAAACCGGGATTCCGAGACTGATCGGGTTTTTCCGGGAGAAGGTTTATCCTTCGTTGACCGTGAGAGCTTATGATGGGCTAAGTTGGGACACCCCTGCAGGGTAATATCTTTCGAAAGCCGTGCCCGCGGTTATCAGGCAGATGGGAATTTGTTAATGTCCGGTTTTAGAGAACTTGTCACTTGACCCAATTAAAATACATCAACTGTGTGTGTAGCCGTGATGGTCTCTTCTCGGTGGAGTCCGGGAAGTGAACACAGTTTGAGTTATGAATGATGTAAGTAGGAGTTCAGGATCACTTCTTGGTCATTGCTAGATGGCGACCGTTCCGTTGCTTCTCTTCTCGCTCTCTTTTGCGCAGGTTAGCCACCATGTATGCTTATTGTCGCTGCAGCTCCACCTCTTTACACCTCCCTTTCCTATAAGCTTAAATAGTCTTGATCTCGCAGGCGTGAGATTGCTGAGTCCCCGTGACTCACAGATTCTACCAAAACAGTTGCAGGTGCCGACGATGCCAGTGCAGATGATGGGGTCGATCTCAAGTGGGAGTTCGACGAGGAACGTGGTCGTTACTATGTGTCTTTTCCTGATGATCAGTAGTGGAGCCCAGTTGGGACGATCGGGGATCTAGCATTTGGGGTTGTCTTATTTTCATCTGGATCTTGACCGTAGTCGGTCTATTTGTGTGTATTTTTGGATGATGTATGAATTATATTTATGTATTGTGTGAAGTGGCGATCGTAAGCCAACTCTTTATCCCATTCTTGTTCATTACATGGGATTGTGTGAAGATGACCCTTCTTGCGACAAAACCACTATGCGGTTATGCCTCTAAGTCATGCCTCGACACGTGGGAGATATAGCCGCATCGTGGGCGTTACAGTTGGAGAGGCGCGCCTACCTCCACGGCGCTTTGAATCTGTGGTCTCGTCATCCTTCCTCCATGGCCTGGCATGGAGCTTGGCGCGCGTGCCCAGGGCCCCTCCTTTGGTCATGGAAAACAGTTGTCTGGCTTCGGTCTTCGGCTCCTCTTCAGGGAGCAGGCCACGTCTGGTTCGGGCCCCTCGCGAGGTCCGGCTGGCGCCTGGGGTAGCGCTAGCCCCCAGCCCCCTACTGAGAGGGGGCGCACGGCTCCAGGCTTCGCCCACGGCCCGAGCGGCGGAGGGCGAGATGGGCCGTGCGCTTGAGTTCAAGCACAGGCGGAGCGTTGTTCGTCATGAGCTCTTCCAGGAAGCGATGGGCCTGATGAACCGACTCGGTGGTGAACTCGCCGACGTCGATGCGTGCCTCAAGGCTGAGGGCCTTCGGCTGGCGGAGGAACGACGTAAGCTGAAGGTGGCCATCAACCTTGGCCGTTACCAGCTTGATCTGGATAGTGCAAAGGCCAAGGCGTCCCTCAAGGGTTCCCGTGATGCTTGCTCCCGAGCTTTGGAGGAGGCTCGCGAGGCTGACCGCCGTCGTGAGGCCGTAGAGAAGCGCGCGTGAGAGCTCCAGGCATGGAGTGCGTCCCTGGAGCGGCTGGTGGAGGTGCGCAAAGCCGCCCTTGCGTCAATGAGGGGGGCACCAGCCGAGGAGGAAGAGATCCGAAAGCTTGGGGAAGCGATGGCGTTGGAAGCCGTGGAGCGCAGCCTCGAGCTAGAGCAGTTGGAGACGAGGGAGCGCCAGGTAATCCAAGCGGAGGAAGCCGTCGATGCGCGCGAGACCAGGGCTCAGGAGGAGGTTGATCGCCGGGTGGCCGAGGCTCACGCGGATCTTGAGGGTAGGTATGACTTGAGGTTGAAGCTTGCGGGGACAGAGGATGCGGGTAGGGCCGCTGCCCTGAATCCCAAGCTGGCTGCAGTGGAGAGGCACGAGGAGGCCACGGCAGCCGCCCTGGTCACGGCGCTGATACGTCTCCAACGTATCTATAATTTTTGATTGCTTCATGCTATATTATATTCTGTTTTGGATGATTAATGGGCTTTGTTATAAATTTTATATTATTTTTGGGACTAACCTATTAACCGGAGGCCCAGCCCAAATTGCCATTTTTTGCCTATTTCAGAGTTCCGTAGAAAAAGAATATCAAACGGAGTCCAAACGGAATGAAACCTTCGGAAACGTAATTTTTGGAACAAACGTGATCCAGAGGACTTGGACCCTACGTCAAGAAAGCAACTAGGAGAGCACGAGGTAGGGGGCGCGCCTACCCCCTGGGCGCGCCCTCCACCCTCGTGGGGCCCATGTTGCTCCACTGACGTACTTCTTCCTCCTATATATACCTACGTACCCCCAAACCAACAGAAGCATCCACGAAAACCTAATTCCACCGCCGCAAACTTCTGTACCCGTGAGATCCAATCTTGGGGCCTTTTCTGGCGTCTTGCCGGAGGGGGCATTGATCACGGAAGGCTTCTACATCAACACCGTAGCCTCCCCGATGATGTGTGAGTAGTTTACCTCAGACCTTCGGGTCCATAGTTATTAGCTAGATGGCATCTTCTCTCTCTTTGGATCTCAATACAAAGTTCTCCACGATTCTCATGGAGATCTATTCGATGTAATCTTCTTTTGCGGTGTGTTTGTTGAGACCGATGAATTGTGGGTTTATGATCAAGTTTATCTATGAACAATATTTGATTCTTCTCTGAATTATGTTATGTATGATTGGTTATCTTTGCAAGTCTCTTCGAATTATCAGTTTCGTTTGGCCTACTAGATTGATCTTTCTTGCAATGGGAGAAGTGCTTAGCTTTGGGTTCAATCTTGCGGTGACCTTTCCCAGTGACAGTAGGGGCAGCAAGGCACGTATTGTATTGTTGCCATCGAGGATAACAAGATGGGGTTTATATCATATTGCATGAGTTTATCCCTCTACATCATGTCATCTTACTTAAAGCGTTACTCTGTTCTTTTGAACTTAACACTCTAGATGCATGCTGGATAGCGGTCGATGTGTGGAGTAATAGTAGTAGATGCAGGCAGGAGTCGGTCTACTTGTCGCGGACGTGATGCCTATATACATGATCATACCTAGATATTCTCATAACTATGCTCAATTCTATCAATTGCTGAACAGTAATTTGTTCACCCACCATAATACTTATGCTCTTGTGAGAAACCACTAGTGAAACCTATGGCCCCCGAGTCTATTTTCCATCATATTAATCTTCCAACACTTAGCTATTTTTATTGCCTTTTATTTTACTTTGCATCTTTATTATAAAAATATCAAAAATATTATCTTATCATATCTATCAGATCTCACTTTTGTAAGTGACCGTGATGGGATTGACAACCCCTTTATTGCGTTGGTTGCGAGGTTTTTATTTGTTTGTGTAGGTGCGAGGGACTTGAGCGTGGCCTCCTACTGGATTGATACCTTGGTTCTCAAAAACTGAGGGAAATACTTATGCTACTTTGCTGCATCACCCTTTCATCTTCAAGGGAAAACCAACGCAGTGCTCAAGAGGTAGCAAGAAGGATTTCTTGCGCCTTTGCCGGGGAGTCTACGCAAAAGTCAATTACCAAGTACCGATCACAAACTCTTATCTCCCGCATTATTTTCCATTTGCCTCTCGTTTTCCTCTCCCACACTTCACCTTTGTCGTTTTATTCGCCCTCTCTTTCCGTTCTCCTCTTTTTCGCTCGCTTCTTGTTTGCTCGTGTGTTGGATTGTTTGCTCGTCACGATGGCTCAAGAAAATACTAAATTGTGTGACTTTACCAATACCAACAATTATGACTTTCTTAGCACTCCGATTGCTCCTCTTATCGATACTGAATCTTGTGAAATTAATGCTGCTTTGTTGAATCTTGTCATGAAAGATCAATTCGCCGGCCTTCCTAGTGAAGATGTCGCTTCCCATCTAAATAGCTTTGTTGATTTGTGTGATATGCAAAAGAAGAAAGATGTGGACAATGATATTGTTAAATTGAAGCTATTTCCTTTTTCGCTTAGAGATCGTGCTAAAGCTTGGTTTTCATCTTTGCCTAAAAATAGTATTGATTCTTGGAATAAGTCCAAAGATGCTTTTATCTCTAAGTATTTTCCTCACGATAAGATCACCTCTCTTAGAAACGATATTATGAATTTTAAGCAACTTGATCATGAACATGTTGCACAACCTTGGGAGAGGATGAAATTAATGATACATAATTGCCCTACACATGGTTTGAATTTGTGGATGATTATACAAAAAAATTATGCCGGATTGAATTTTGCTTCTAGGAATCTTTTAGATTCGGCCGCGGGAGGCACTTTTATGGAAATCACTTTAGGAGAAGCTACTAAACTCCTGGATAATATTATGGGTAATTATTCTCAATGGCACACTGAAAGATCTACTAATAAAAAAGTGCATGCGATAGAAGAAATCAATGTTTTGAGTGGAAAGATGGAAGAACTTATGAAATTATTTGCTACTAAGAGTGTTTCTTCTGATCCTAATGATATGCCTTTGTCTACTTTTATTGAGAATAATAATGAATCTATGGATGTGAATTTTGTTGGTAGGAATAATTTTGGTAACAACGCGTATAGAGGAAACTTTAATCCTAGGCCGTACCCTAGTAATTCCTCTAATAATTATGATAATTCCAACAACAATTCTTATGGAAATTATAATAAGATGCCCTCTGAATTTGAGACTAGTGTTAAAGAATTTATGAATTCGCAAAAGAATTTCAATGCTTTGCTTGAAGAAAAAAATGCTTAAGGTTAATGAATTGGCTAGGAACGTTGATAGAATTTCTCTTGATGTTGGTTCTTTGAAACTTAGATCTATTCCACCTAAGCATGATATCAATGAGTCTCTCAAGGCCATGAGAATTTCCATTGATGAGTGCAAAGAAAGAACCGCTAGGATGCGTGCTAAGAAAGATTGCTTTCTGAAAGCGTGTTCTTCTAATTTCTATGAAAATAAAGATGAAGATCTAAAAGTTATTGATGTGTCCCCTATTAAATCTTTGTTTTCCAATATGAATCTTGATAATGATGGGACTGAATATGAGCCACCTTTACCTAGAAGGCGTCCCAAAAATTCGGAGTTTTTAGATCTTGATGCAAAAATTGGTAAAAGTGGGATTGAAGAGATCAAAACTCTAGATATTAATAAACCCACTATTTTGTATTTCAAGGAATTTAATTATGATAATTGCTCTTTGATATATTTTACTTCCTTGTTGCAATCTGTGCTAAATTCTTCTCATGCTTATAGTCAAAATAAAGCTTTTACTAAACATATCGTTGATGCCTTGATGCAATCTTATGAAGAAAAACTTGAGTTGGAAGTTTCTACCCCTAGAAAACTTTATGATGAGTGGGAACCTACTATTAAAAATAAAAATAAAGGTCATGAATGCTATGCTTTGTGTGATTTCGGTGCTAGTGTTTCCACGATTCCAAAAACTTTGTGTGATTTGCTAGGTTTCCGTGAATTTGATGATTGTTCTTTGAATTTGCACCTTGCGGATTCCACCATTAAGAAACCTATGGGAAGAATTAATGATGTTTTTATTATTGCAAATAGGAACTATGTGCCCGTAGATTTTATTGTTCTTGACATAGATTGCAATCCTTCATGTCCTATTATTCTTGGTAGACCTTTCCTTAGAACGATTTGTGCAATTAGTGATATGAAAGAAGGAAATATTAGATTCCAATTTCCGTTAAAGAAAGGCATGGAACACTTTCCTAGAAAGAAAATTAAACTACCATATGAATCTATTATGAGAGCCACTTATGGATTGCCTACCAAAGATGGCAATACCTAGATCTATCCTTGCTTTTATGCCTAGCTAGGGGCGATAAACGATAGCGCTTGTTGGGAGGCAACCCAATTTTATTTTTAGTTTTTTGCTTTTTGCTTCTGTTTAGGAATAAATCTTTAATCTAGCCTCTGGTTAGATTTGTTTTTATGTTTTAATTAGTGTTTGTGCCAAGTTAAACCTATAGGATCTTCTTGGATGATAGTTATTTGATCTTGCTGAAAATTCCAGAAACTTTCTATTCACGAAAATAATTGTTAAAAATCACCAGAACGTGATAAAATATTGATTCCAATTGCTGCTGATCAATAAAGAAATTGTATAGGTCGTCCTATTTTGGCTGAAGTTTTTGAGTTCCAGAAGTTTGCGTTAGTTACCGATTACTACATACTGTTCTGTTTTTGACAGATTCTGTTTTTCGTGTGTTGTTTGCTTATTTTAATGAATCTATGGCTAGTAAAATAGTTTATAAACCATAGAGAAGTTGGAATACAGTAGGTTTAACACCAATATAAATAAATAATGAGTTCAATACAGTACCTTCAAGTGGTGTTTTGTTTTCTTTCGCTAACGGAGCTCACGAGATTTTCTGTTAAGTTTTGTCTTGTGAAGTTTTCAAGTTTTGGGTAAAAGATTTGATGGATTATGGAACAACGAGTGGCAAGAGCCTAAGCTTGGGGATTCCCATGACACCCCAAGATAATCTAAGGACACCAAAAACCCAAAGCTTGGGGATGCCCCGGAAGGCATCCCCTCTTTCGTCTACTTCCATCGGTAACTTTACTTGGAGCTATATTTTATTCACCACATGATAAGTGTTTTGCTTGGAGCGTCTTGTATGATTTGAGTCTTTGCTTTTTAGTTTACCACAATCATCTTTTCTGTACACACCTTTTGAGACAAACACACATGATTCGGAATTTATTAGAATACTCTATGCACTTCACTTATTTCTTTTGAGCTATATAGTTTTTGCTCTAGTGCTTCACTTATATCTTTTAGAGCACGGCGGTGGATTTGTTTTATAGAAACTATTATTCTCTCATGCTTCACTTATATTATTTTGAGAGTCTTAAACAGCATGGTAATTTTCTTAAGTAGGAAAGTTAATCCTAATATGCTAAGTATTCAAGACAAGTAAAAAACTTTCTTATGAGTGTGCTGATTACTAAGAGAAGTTTGATGATTGATGATTGTTTTGAGATATGGAGGTAGTGATATTAAAGTTGTGCTAATTGAGTAGTTGTGAAATTGAGAAATACTTGTGTTGAAGTTTGCAAGTCCCGTAGCATGCACGTATGGTAAACGTTATGTAACAAATTTGAAACATGAGGTGTTCTTTGATTGTCTTCCTTGTGAGTGGCGGTCGGGGACGAGCGATGGTCTTTTCCTACCAATCTATCCCCCTAGGAGCATGCGCGTTGTGCTTGGTTTTTGATGACTTGTAGAGTTTTGCAATAAGTATCTGAGTTCTTTATGACTAATGTTGAGTCCATGGATTATACGCACTCTTACCCTTCCATCATTGCTAGCCTCTTCGGTACCGTGCATTGCCCTTTCTCACATTGAGAGTTGGTGCAAACTTCGCCGGTGCATCCAAACCCCGTGATCTGATATGCTCTTTCACACATAAACCTCCTTATATCTTCCTCAAAACAGCCACCATACCTACCTATTATGGCATTTCCATAGCCATTCCGAGATATATTGCCATGCAACTTTCCACCGTTCCGTTTATCATGACACGTTCATCATTGTCATATTGCTTTGCATGATCATGTAGTTGACATCATATTTGTGGCAAAGCCACCGTTCATAATTTTTCATACATGTCACTCTTGATTCATTGCTATCCCGGTATACCGCCGGAGGCATTCATATAGAGTCATACCTTGTTCTAGTATCGAGTTGTCATCATTGAGTTGTAAATAAATAGAAGTGTGATGATCATCATTCATAGAGCATTGTCCAATAAAAAAAGAGAAAGGCCAAATAAAGAAAAAAAAGAAGGCCCAAAAAATAAAAATAAAAATAAAAAGGGACAATGCTACTATCCTTTTTTTCCACACTTGTGCTTCAAAGTAGCACCATGATTTTCATGATAGAGAGTCTCTTGTTTTGTCACTTTCATATACTAGTGCGAATTTTTCATTATAGAACTTGGCTTGTATATTCCAACAATGGGCTTCCTCAAATGCCCTAGGTCTTCGTGAGCAAGCAAGTTGGATGCACACCCACTTAGTTTCTTTTGTTGAGCTTTCATGCATTTATAGCTCTAGTGCATCCGTTGCATGGCAATCCCTACTCCTTGCATTAACATCAATCGATGGACATCTCCATAGCCCGTTGATTAGCCGCGTTGATGTGAGACTTTCTCCTTTTTTGTCTTCTCCACATAACCCCCATCATTATATTCTATTCCACCCATAGTGCTATATCCATGGCTCACGCTCATGTATTGCGTGAAGGTTGAAAATGTGTGAGATTACTAAAGTATGAAACAATTGCTTGGCTTGTCATCGGGGTTGTGCATGATGAGAGCATTCTTGTGTAACGAAGATGGAGGATGACTAAACTATATGATTTTGTAGGGATGAACTTTCTTTGGCAATGTTATTTTGAGAAGACATAATTGCTTAGTTAGTATGCTTGAAGTATTATTGCTTTTATGTCAACATTTAAATTTTATCTTGAATCTTTCGGATCTGAATATTCATACCACAATTAAGACGGTTACATTAAAAAATTATGCCAAGTAGCATTCCGCATCAAAAATTCTGTTTTTATCATTTACCTACTCGAGGACGAGCAGGAATTAAGCTTGGGGATGCTTGTTACGTCTCCAACGTATCTATAATTTTTGATTACTTCATGCTATATTATATTCTGTTTTGGATGATTAATGGGCTTTGTTATATACTTTTATATTATTTTTGGGACTAACCTATTAACCGGAGGCCCAGCCCAACTTGCTCTTTTTTGCCTATTTCAGAGTTTCGCAGAAAAAGAATATCAAACGGAAACCAAACGGAATGAAACCTTCGGGAACGTGATTTTTGGAACAAACGTGATCCAGAGGACTTGCACCCTACGTCAAGAAAGCAAACAGGAGACCACGAGGTAGGGGGGCGCGCCCTCCACCCTCGTGGGGCCCACGTTGCTCCACCGACGTACTTCTTCCTCCTATATATACCTACATACCCCCAAACCAACAGAAGCCTCCATGAAAACCTAATTCCACCGCCGCAACCTTCTGTACCCGTGAGATCCCATCTTGGGGCCTTTCCCGGCGTCCTGACGGAGGGGGCATTGATCACGGAGGGCTTCTCCATCAACACCATAGCCTCTCCGATGATGTGTGAGTAGTTTACCTCAGACCTTTGGGTCCATAGTTATTAGCTAGTTGGCTTCTTCTCTCCCTTTGGATGTCAATACAAAGTCCTCCACGATTCTTGTGGAGATCTATTCGATGTAATCTTATTTTGCGGTGTTTTTTTTTTGAGACCGATGAATTGTGGGTTTATGATTAAGTTTATCAATGAACAATATTTGAATCTTCTCTGAATTCTTTTATGTATGATTGGTTATCTTTGCAAGTCTCTTCGAATTATCGGTTTGGTTTGGCCTACTAGATTGATCTTTCTTGCAATGGGAGAAGTGCTTAGCTTTGGGTTCAATCTTGCGGTGTCCTTTCCCAGTGACAGTAGGGGCAACAAGGCACGTATTGTATTGTTTCCATCGAGGATAACAAGATGGGGTTTATATCATATTGCATGAATTTATCCCTCTACATCATGACATCTTACTTAAAGCGTTACTCTGTTCTTTTGAACTTAATACTCTAGATGCATGCTGGATAGCGGTCGATGTGTGGAGTAATAGTAGTAGATGCAGGCATGAGTCGGTCTACTTGTCGCGGACGTGATGTCTATATACATGATCATACCTAGATATTCTCATAACTATGCTCAATTCTATCAATTGCTCAAGCGTAATTTGTTCACCCACCGTAATACTTATGCTCTTCAGAGAAGCCACTAGTGAAACCTATGGCCCCCGGGTCTATTTTCCATCATATTAATCTTCCAACACTTAGCTATTTTTATTGCCTTTTATTTTACTTTGCATCTTTATTATAAAAATACCAAAAATATTATCTTATCATATCTATCATATCTCACTTTCGTAAGTGGCCGTGAAGGGATTGACAACCCCTTTATTGCGTTGGTTGCGAGGTTTTTATTTGTTTGTGTAGGTGCGAGGGACTTGAGCGTGGCCTCCTAATGGATTGATACCTTGGTTCTCAAAAACTGAGGGAAATACTTACGCTACTTTGCTGCATCACCCTTTCCTCTTCAAGGGAAAACCAATGCAGTGCTCAAGAGGTAGCAGGCGCAGGCGAAATTGGCCTCCGCCCGCGCCGAGCTGCTCTTGCTTCAGAAGCGGGTTGATGACGCCGAGTCCGTTGCACGACAGAGTCGGGAAGAAATGCTTCAACGGCGGACGCTGGAGCGCGAGCACGCCCCAATGCTCCAGGACCTCAGGGTCAGGGCCAACGCGGAGTTGGGCCATGTCTGCGACGAGAACGCTCCGTACCCACACTCAGATGACTACGCCAGTCATCTGCGCTTCTTTGGTGATGTGGTGACGCGTGTGGAAGCTTGGTACAATAGAGCTCGCAGCTCATGGAAGAGAGAAGCCGAGGGCTGCTCGGGCGCGCGTTCTCCCGTGTCTTCAGCCATCTTCGGAACACCTTCCCTGACTTTGACTTCGACGCCGCCATTGCCCCCGTAACGCAAGCCATCCATGGCGATCTGGCGCCGTGGGTGGAGGACAACATGGATGTGCTGGTCAGAGCCTTTGCTTTTGAAGACGACGCGGTGGTGGTCGCTGCAGACGAAGGCGACGTGGTTGATGATGGCGATGCCGGCGTCGGTGAAGGTGGAGGCGATGCCAACGACGGTGACAGTGACGCCAGCGGTGCGTCTGTAGACGACGCGGAGGACGTGGCGAGCGACATATCTGGCTGATCCCATGTTTCCTGACTGTTTCACCCTGTATGCAAAAACTTGGGTGTGGCCCCTAAAGATTGTGAGAGCATTTTGAGAGGGGGAGCCCCTTATGTAAACAAATCGCAATTTTTACTCTTATGTGCCAAGCCAAGTGTGTGCCTTCGTAGATCCATGAGTCCGGCGGCAAGTTTTGTTCTTGCGGTTTACCATAGCTGAGGCGGGCCACGAACTGGATTGTAAGGTCGTGAGTTGCCGCGGAGCTCCTGAAGGCTCTGCTGATCCGCCCGAGAGGGCCTCGCAAGGATCTAGCGCCGACTGGCGCACGTGGTGCGCGCGCCGCGCCCTGCCCCGCTCGCGAGGGGCCTGTGAGTGGGAGGCATCAAGCGCGAGCTTCAGAACAAGGCAAGAACCAGATGGCAAGAAATCGCTTGAACGAGAAAAGGCACCCCCCGCGCGCAACGATAAAAATACAACTTCAGCTTAAATCCAAATCCAGAAGGCAAGGCTACAAAAAAGGGATCCAAAGCAAATGGCCGCGTCCGGCACCTAGCCTAGTTTTCTTGTCTTAAAGTCTTCTCACCAGCGCGAAGCTAAGTGCTGCCACTAGGGTGTGGTAGGGAGCCCCCGAGGCCCGAGGGCGGCTCTCCGGAGACTCCGGGGCGTGTACAGCCCCACTCATTATTACGTGAGAGTGTCACGAGCGGCGATCTTCACAGGCGTGAGCCTTACTTCATATCGCCAGACGAGGGCCCCGCCTTGCGCCTCCCTTGGCCACCGTTGGGGGCGACCGGAAACCAAGACGCCACCAAAGGGGCAAAGGGGACGCTAGCGGCGCCCTCGGCGACCACGTGTCCTCTGCCGCGGATAGGCTTTTCAGCACCTCCCCAGCAGAGGGCCTACCTCCGGGGGGCACCTTGCTCCGTGCGACGCGGGGAGGGATCTGGCTCCCGACCCCTCTCTTGCAGCCCCCAGCGCGATCCCCCTGGCGGAAGGGAGGTCGCTGAGCTGGGGCCGCCAGCCGTTGTGGTGACCCGATCCCCCTCTGACTCATGGTTAGCGTAAGCTTGCTCCTGAGGGATTAGTGGTACCCTGTATCTGTTGTCGACGGCGCGGTTGGCGGGGCTCTCTCGCAGCTCCTGGAAGGCTTCAGCTCCTAGCACCTCCTCCTCCCAGCCTGGCCCGAGGAACGAGCGAGGGTCGTCCTCCGGTATGTACTCCTGGTCCATCATGCATGGCACGTAGGCCTCCGTGGCCACTGCCCCGAAGACCTCGCCGAAGTGCCCGACGCTCCATGTTGCTCGGCCTACCACGCCGTCTTGAGGATGGCAGGGCGGTGCTCCGATGGGGCCGTACGCGGCATTACTCGTGCCCGCACCCATCTGGGGCGGTGCGGGCGCAGCAGGGCGCCCCCCACCATGGATCATGTTGACGTTGACGAGGCCCCCGGGCGCACCCGAGAATACGTGGGCGCTGCGTGGCCCGCCGTGGGACCCCGCCGCCGCCTGAGGCATGAGCCGATAGCAGAAGGGCGGCGCTCCCGTGGCCGCCGCGTCCAGTAGCTCGGCGACGCGTTCTAGCAATGCATCCCGGCCGCTCTCCATCAGTCGGCACCGCATTAGCTCCCGCGCCACTGTGAGTGCGGCCCGCATGTTCGCCTGCTCCCGCCGAGTGTGTGGCGCCGTCGCTGCGGTGTGGCTTGCGGCCCTTGCAGCGGCTCGCGCTTGTCGTGGAGTAAGGGCGGACGGCGCTTGGCCACGCCGCCTGCGCCCAACAGCGTTAGGTGGCGCCCATGTCGCCTGAAGCACGGGGTTGAGGTCTTCCTGGGCGGGCGGCACCGCTCGGGCGGGCCAGGTTGCCCAGCGGTCGGCGTCGACCCTCGGGTCGTCGGACATCAGGACCGCGGAGCGTCGTTGGATCGATTGGCGGGGAAGAGACTCCGGTGCACCCCTACCTGGCGCGCCAAATGTCGGATCACGGGTTCCGGAAAAACCCTTAAGGTTCGAACACTGGGGTGTGCGCGAAGGTTTCGTCCCTACCGATCTGCGTCCTAACTAACTAAGATCTGAAGAACGAACTCGACGAACTCACAACACAAGGGACACAAGATTTATACTAGTTCGGGCCACCGTTGTGGTGTAATACCCTACTCCAGTGTGCTGGTGGTGGATTGCCTCTTGGGCTGATGATGAACAATACAGGGGGAAGAACAACCTCCTGAGGTTGAGGTGTTCTTGTGCTCGATGTGTGGCTAAGGATTAGCTGAGATGCCTCTGAATGAGTTATCTTCTACGTTGGCGGCTAGACCTATTTATAGATGCCCTCATCCTCTCCCCAAATATTGAGCGGGAAGGGAGCCAACAACAGCCAATTTGAAAGGGGATAGCTAGTATAGCTTATCTTGACAAAAGCAGTCTTCGCCTGCCAAAGGCTATGGTGGTGAGGCCGCCTTGGGTCCACGGTGACCTCCGTCTTGCCGTCCCGCTGGTCTTGGTCTCGTTGCACCGATATGGAAACCTTTGCTTGATGCCTCAGTACTCCGCGCCTGCGCTTGCCTCCTTAGCACCAAAGATGAAACAAGGACGCTGCGCGCACTGGCGCTCGCCTGGTATCAATCGTCATGGCTCACGTCACGAGAACCTCGCGAGGTTTTCCTTGCTTTGATATCTCCGCCCCTCGTGAGCCTGTCTGGTTAGGCCACTCCTGAAGAGGTCTTGCGTCATCAGCCTCGCGAGTCTTGGCCCTCGCGACGGTCTTGAATGCCTTGTTGATGGAGATGGGCCGTACAGGCCTGGTCGCACAGCCACGCCGTGGGCCGCAGGCAGGCAAGTCTGGGGACCCCCGTTCCCAGAACGCCGACAGCAGCCTCACACCGCAGCCGAACCAGTGAACCCTCGTACTCCTCTCCGCGCGGGCTTCCACTGCCGCGTCTTCCCCGGCTCCGCGTCGTCCCCTTCCTAGGCCTCGCCCTCATCCACCGCCCTGGTGCTCTCGGCGCGGCGTCGTCAACGTGGTCAAGGAACGACTTCCATCGGAAGAGTACTGTACGTGGAGAGGCTGACAGCTGGGTCCACGGCGGCCGCAAGGAAGTGCCTCCTTATTACGCGCAAAATAATTATTCCTCCACCTGACAGCAGGGACCCACCAGACGGGCAACTGTATTTCGCAAAAAAAACTTTCCCCCCTGACTGCTGGGACCTACCAGCTACATCTTCGCATGCAAGGAAGTGTGTTTGGGCAAAAAAAAGGATTCACCCCCCTTACTGCTGGGACCCACCAGCTACATCTTCGCAGGCAAGGAAGTGCCTGACAGTCAGGACCCACCTGGTCGAAGCGTACGTAGCATTGTCATTCTGGTCGCGAACGTGTACGTACATACTGGTCGATGTAGAGGCGCGCACGTGTCGTAGTAGAGGTGCGCACGTAGCATGTACACGTACATACAGCGGCAAGTGTGCAAGAAAGAAAATACGGCCACGTACGTACATACGGGCAGGGTCTCGAACGCCTACTCGCTCATACGTACGGCCAGGGCTCGTGTACATGGCTGGGTCGGAACGGAGAAACTGCGTCGTCGTCGTGTTCATGGGGAGCGAACCGGCTGGGTCAGAACGGAATGCGTCATCGTGTTCATCGGGAGGGCTTGGACGGAACAGCCGATGGAAACGAGGCCTGGCGTACCACAGAACGGAGGAAATGGCCTTGTGTTCGACCGGCCATGTTCGAAATGGGATCCTATTCATTGGGAGGGGTCCGGCGTACCGCAAAATGGAGGAAACGGACCTCCTAAAGTCGAAACGGGGTCCTGTTGATCGGGAGGGGTGTGGCGTACCGCAAAACGGAGGAAACGGACTTGTGTTGGAGCGCTACGGTCGAAACAGGGGTCCTGTTCATCGGGAGGGGTGTGGCGTACCGCAAAACGGGACTCCACGGGATACTGTTCATCTTCACCGTTGCTACCTCTTGAGCACTGTGTTGGTTTTCCCTTGAAGAGGAAAGGGTTATGCAGCAAAGTAGCGTAAGTATTTCCCTCAGTTTTTGAGAACCAAGGTATCAATCCAGTAGGAGGCTACGCGCGAGTCCCTCGTACCTACACAAAACAAATAAATCCTCGCAACCAACGCGATAAGGGTTTGTCTATCCCTTCACGGTCACTTACGAGAGTGAGATCTGATAGATATGATAGGATAATATTTTTGGTATTTTTATGATAAGATGCAAAGTAAAATAAAAGCAAAGTAAAAAAGCAAAGGAAATAAATAAGTGTTGGATGATTAATATGATGAAGATAGACCCGGGGGCCATAGGTTTCACTAGTGGCTTCTCTCAAGAGCATAAGTATTTTACGGTGGGTGAACGAATTACTGTTGAGCAATTGACAGAATTGAGCATAGTTATGAGAATATCTAGGTATGATCATGTATATAGGCATCACGTCCAAGACAAGTAGACCGACTCCTGCCTGCATCTACTACTATTACTCCACTCATCGACCGCTATCCAGCATGCATCTAGAGTATTAAGTTCATGAAAACAAAGTAACGCCTTAAGCAAGATGACATGATGTAGAGGGATAAATTCATGCAATATGATAAAAAAACCATCTTGTTATCCTCGATGGCAACAATATAATACGTGCCTTGCTGCCCCTACTGTCACTGGGAAAGGACAACGCAAGATTGAAGCCAAAGCTAAGCACTTCTCCCATTGCAAGAAAGATCAATCTAGTAGGCCAAACCAAACTGATAATTCGAAGAGACTTGCAAAGATAACCAATCATACATAAAAGAATTCAGAGAAGATTCAAATATTGTTCATAGATAATCTTGATCATAAACCCACAATTCATCGTTCTCAACAAACACACCGCAAAAAGAAGATTACATCGAATAGATCTCCACGAGAGAGGGGGAGAACATTGTATTGAGATCCAAAAAGAGATAAGAAGCCATCTAGCTACTAACTATGGACCCGAAGGTCTGAGGTAAACTACTCACACTTCATCGGAGAGGCTATGGTGTTGATGTAGAAGCCCTCTGTGATGGATGCCCCCTCCGGCGGAGCTCCGGAACAGGCCCCAAGATGGGATCTCCTGGGTACAGAAGGTTGCGGTGGTGGAATTATGTTGTTGGCTCATGTTCTGATCGTTTGGGGGTACGTAGGTATATATAGGAGGAAGGAGTACGTCGGTGGAGCAACAGGGGGCCCACGAGGGTGGAGGGCGCGCCCTGGGGGGTAGGCGCGCCCCCTACCTCGTGGCCTCCTGGAAGCTTCTCTTATGTACGGTCCAAGTCTCCTGGATCTTGTTCGTTCCAAAAATCACGCTCCCGAAGGTTTCATTCCGTTTGGACTCCGTTTGATATTCTTTTTCTGCGAAACACTGAAATAGGCAAAAAAGAGCAATTCTGGGCCGGGCCTCCGGTTAATAGGTTAGTCCCTAAAATAATATAAAAGTGAATAATAAAGCCCAATAATGTCCAAAATAGAAGATAATATAGCATGGAACAATCAAAAATTATAGATACGTTGGAGACGTATCAACCATCGACCCCCTCCAGCCTCCACGGGCTACTGTTCATCCACCGTCGACCTCCTCCAGCCTCCACCTGCGACTGTTCATCCATGGGCTCATGTTCATCCAGCCTCCACCGCGCGCTACTCCACCGGCTACTGTTCAACCAGCCCTCTCCACGGGCTCCTATTCAACCACCCTTCCACAGGCTACTGTTCATCCAGCCCTCCACCGTCTACTATTCATCCTGCCCTCCACGGGGTGGTCCTGTTCATCCAGCCCTCCATGGGGTCCTGTTCATCCAGCCCCAACCGGCTCGATCGATCGGGGTCCTGTTCATCGAGAGGCAACACCACAGGGTCCTGTTCATCCACCCGCACAGGGAACTGTTCATCCAAACCCCCAGCAACGTTCACTGTTCATCCAGAGGCAACATCTATCGACTTCAGTTAGCAGCAGTAGCGAAGGAATCGCTCGATCGGGTTCAGTTAACAGCCATCGATCGATCGCTCGGGTTCAGTAACGTGTAGCCTACAGTGCAATCGCTCGGGTTCAGTTAGAGCCCAACGCCTCGGTCGGGTTCAGTTAGAGCCCAACGCCTTGCACCCACACGCGTGCGTGTACGAGAGAAACGTGCATCGCTCGGCCCCGACCACCCACCGTAACCGGGAACACCCCGAAATTTTCCTCGCCGTTGCTTTTACCACGGTTTTTTCCGTCATGGACGGCTCAAAGAATGTCATGCAGTTGTGTCTCCGGCCCACCCAGGACGAAAAGCCCATTTTCTGTCATGATTTTTTTTCAAAGAAGTAGGACCCCACCACATCTATGATGATACCGGGTTTTGTCACAATTATCGTCATAGAAGTGTCATAAGTATGACATAATTTTTTTTCGTTCGGCCCAAAATGTCACGGATGTGTCTTTTTTTTGTAGTGGCTCCATCTGCAAGGAAGACATCTCCAGCCCGCTAGTGCACGACGATGCTGGCTACCGTGCCTTCTTCACCAAGGTTGTGGAGCGACTTGAAGGGGGAGCGAATAAGGTGGGCGAGCTCGTCGAAGAGGAAAGTCGTGACCTCCTCGCCCAGTCCTCCACATGCGTCTTCAGCGTCTCTTCTGCTCCGACTTAGACTTTGAAGCCGTGAGAGCCCCCATGCCTGAGGTGATCCGCGACGCCCTCGCGGAATGGGTGGAGGATGATGTGGATGCATTCCGCTTGATAACCCACAAGCATAGGGGATCAATTGTAGCCTTTTCGGTAAGTAAGAGTGTCGGACCCATTGAAGAGCTAAAGGTAGAACAAATATTCCCTCAAGTTCTATCGACCACCGATACAACTCTACGCACGCTTAACATTCTCTTTACCTAGAACAAGTATGAAACTAGAAGTACTTTGTAGGTGTAAAGGGATACGTTTGCAAGATAATAAAGAACACATCAATAAAATCCAGGGGTTGTTTAGATAAAGAAACAATTAAGTTAGTTTTACTAGAGTCTTTTTTGTCACAAGAAAGTTATTTGTCCCTAGGCAATCAATAACTAGACTGTAATCATTATTGCAATTTTATATGAGGGAGAGGCATGAGCTAACATACTTCCTCTACTTGGATCATATGCACTTACGGTTGGAACTCTAGCAAGAATCCGCAACTACGAAAGATCATTAAGGTAAAACCCAACCATAGCATTAAGTATCAAGTCCTCTTTACTCCCATACGCAACAACCCACTTACTCGGGTCTATGCTTCTATCACTCATGCCACTTAGCATAAGCGAATTATGAACATATTGCAACAACCTACAGCGACGATCCCTCATGCTTGTGCGACAGGGAGAGCACCATAGGACAACACTAAAGTAAAACATGCAACTCAAACCAATCACGATCATCAATTAACCCATAGGACAAAACGGATCTACTCAAACATCATAGGATGGCCACATATCATGGGATAATAATATATAGCGTTGAGCATGCACAAGTAGAGATTACAATGGGTAAAAGAAAGGTTACACCACTGCATAGAGGGGGAGAGAGTTGGTGATGATGGCGGCGAAGTTGTTGGTGTAGATCGCCGTCACGATGATGGCCCCGGCGGCACTCCGGCGCCACCGGGAGAGAGCCCCCCTTCTTCTTCTTCTTCTTCTTGACCCCCCATAGATCGGAGGACGGTTTCCTATCTGTTCCATGGTCAACATGGTGGTGGAAGGGTGAGAGCCCCTCTGAGATTGTATCTCTCTATGTGTTTCTCTTCTATTTCGCGTTCCCGTTTTCTGGCCTTTCATCATTTCTTAAATATCCGGATATCCGTAACTCCGATTGGACTGAAATTTTAACTCATTTTTTATCCTGATATAGGCTTCCTTGCAGCCGAAGGACACCTTCAACCGACCTATGGGGTGGCCACAAGCTTGCCAGGTGCGCCCTTGGTAGGGGCATGCCCCTTGGGCTTGTGGGCCCCTCGGGCATCGTCTCACGCCGATTCCACTTCCTAAAAATCATATATATTTCAAAATAATTCTCCATAAAACTTTATCGCGTTTGGACTTCGTTTGATATGGATATTCTGTGAAACAAGAAACATGCAACAAACAGAAACTGGCACTGGGCACTTGATCAATATGTTAGTCCCAAAAATAATATAAAATGTTGCCAAAAGTATATGAAAGTTGTCGAATATTGGCATGAAACAATAAAAAATTATAGATACGACGGAGCGTATCAGCATCCCCAAGCTTAATTCCTGCTCGTGCTCGAGTAGGTAAGTGATAAGAAAGATATTTTTGCATGTGGAATGCTACCTAGCATAATCTTGATCATATAATCTAGTCATTGCATGAATATTAAGACATGAGTGATTCAAATCAATAGTCTATAATTTGACATAAAGACATCAATACTTAGGCATCCGAACAAAAAATCATGTATTCCAAAATATCAATGCTAAAGTACGTTATCCCTACGAAATCATATAGTCTTGTCATGCTCCATCTTCTTAACACAAAGTATTTATCATGCACAACCCCGATAACAAGCGGAGCAATTGGTTCATAATTTTTAACGCGCTTTAACTCTTTCAATCCCCATGCAATACATGAGTGAAAGCCATGGATATAGCACTATGAGTGTAATAGAATATGATGTTGGAGGTTGTGTTGAGAAGGAAAAAAAGGACAAAGTCTCACATTGACGCGACTAATCAACGGGATATGGAGATGCCGATCAATTGATGTGAGTAGGGATTGCCATGCAACAGATGCACTAAAAGCTATAAGTGTATGAAATCTCAAATTCAAAACTAAGTGGGTGTGCATCTAGCTCGCTTGCTCATGAAGACCTCGGGCATTTGAGGAAGCCCGTCATTGGAATATACAAGCCAAGTTCTATAATGAAAAATTCCCACTAGTATATGAAAGTGACAACATATGAGACTCTCTATATGAAAAACATTGGTGCTACTCTGAAGCACAAGTGTGGAAAAGGATAGTAACATTGCCCCTTCTCTCTTTTTCTCTCTTCTTTTTTTCTTTTTTCTTTTATTTTCTCTTTACTTTATTTTTTTTGTTGGGCTCCTTTTGGCCTATTTTTTTATTTTAGTTTTTTTTCATCCGGAGCCTCATCCCGAGTTGTGGGGGAATTACAGTCTCCACCATCCTTTCCTCACTGGGGAAATGATCTAATAATGATAACCAACACACTTTTATTTACTTGCAACTCAAAATTACAACTCGATACTAGAACAAAATATGACTCTATGTGAACGCCTCTGGCAGTGTACCAGGATGTGCAATGGTCTAGCATAACAAAGATATCAAAAAATGGACAAGCCATGAAAAATATCATGCTAGCTATCTTACGATCATGCAACACAATATGAGAATGAATACTCAAGTTATGTATATGATGATGGTGGAAGTTGCATGTCAATATATCTCGGAATGGCTATGGAAATGCCATAAGGTAGGTATGGTGGCTGTTTTGAGGAAGATATAATGAGGCTTGTGTGTGATAAGTGTGTCATATTACAAGGTTTGGATGCACCGGCGAAGCTTGCACCAACTCTCGAGGCTAGCAAATGCATGTTACCGAAGAGGCTAGCAAATTGCGGAAAGGTGAGAGTGCGTATAATCCATGTACTCACATTAGTCATAAAGAACTCACATACTTATTGCGAAAATTTATTAGACCTCGAAGCAAAGTACTACTATGCATTCCCCTAGGGGGACAGATTGTTAGGAAAAGACCATCGCTCGTCCCCGACCGCCACTCATAAGGAAGACAATCAATAATAAATCATAATCCAGTTTTATAGCATAACGAGAGATCTTACGTGCATGCTTCAGGAATTACAAACCTTAACACCAACATACTTACTAAACCACAATCATTCACTAGTACCGCCCACATATTACCATCTCTATATCGCAAAATTCTTGCTTTGAATCGAACATATCATATTCAGTAATCTACAAGTTTTATTTAGGATTTTATGACTAACCATGTGAATGACCAATTCATGTTAACTCTCTAAATAGATATAAGTGAAGAAAGAGAGTTTAATTCTTTCTACAAAAGATTTGCCCACGCTTTAAAAAATATAAGTGAAGCAAAAGAGCATTCTACAAATGGCACTTTTCTATGCATAGAGAAATAGGCAATCCAAACTTCAAATGATATAAGTGAAACACATGAAGCATTCTACAAAACCATACTCAAAAGATATAAGTGAAGTGCATGAAGCATTCTATAAATTAATTAACCAAGGACTATCTCATACCAGCATGGTGCATTATTAAAATAAAAAAAAAAAGCTGATAACGCTCCAAGAATTTACGCATATCATGTGATGAGTAAAAATATAGCTCCAATTAAAATTACCGATGGTCGTTAGAAGAAAGAGGGGATGCCTTCTGGGGCATCCCCAAGCTTAGTTGCTTGGAAGTCCTTGAATATTACCTTGGGGTGCCTCGGGAATCCTAGAGCTTACACTCATGCCACTCCTTATTCCTTCATCCATCATGATCTCACCCAAAAATTGAAAACTTTAATCACACAAAACTCTCGTGAGATCCATTAGTATAATAAAGCAAATCACCACTTTAAGTATTGTTGCGAACCCATTCATATTTTATTTTTGCATTATAACTACTATACTCTAACTTCACCATGGCTTATATCACCTATACAATCCATATATACATCAAAACACACAAAACAATGCATAAAAACAGAATCTATCAAAAACAGAACAGTCTATAGCAATCTGAACATTAACCATACTTTTGTAAATCCAAAAATCCTGAAAAATTAGGAAAAAATAGAAAATTTGCATATAAGTACTATGTAAAAATTTCATAAGTTTTGCATGTTCCAGTAAATAATGTAAATTCACGCACTACAGCAAAAGTTTCTATGTTTGCACTGCACATACCAAATGAACAATCTAGTCATCCTAAAGGCAAATCTTTGCACATTATATTATAATACAATGGATTTGTATAAGGGGATAATTATTGATACGTCTCCAACGTATCTATAATTTTTGATTGTTCCATGCTATTATATTATCTGTTTTGGGTGTTTTATATGCATTAATATTATATTTTATATGATTTTTGGGACTAACCTATTAACCTAGAGGCCAGTGCCAGTTTCTGTTTTTTCCTTGTTTTAGAGTTCTGCAGAAAAGGAATACCAAACGGAGTCCAAACGGAATAAAACTTTCGCGATGATTTTTATTGGACCAGAAGACACCCAGGAGACTTGGAGTGCAAGTTAGAAAAGCCGCGAGGCGGCCACAAGGGTGGAGGGCACGCCCCCAACATTGTGGCCCCTCGGCGACCTGCTGACCTAGATCTTTCTCCTATATATACTCTTATACCCCGAAAACATCCACGGGAGCCATGAAACCACTTTTCCACTGCTGCAACCTTATGTACCCGTGAGATCCCATCTTGGGGCCTTTTCCAGCATCCTGTCGGAGGGGGAATTGATCATTGAGGGCTTCTACATCAACACCATTGCCTCTCCGATGAAGCGTGCACTACAAAAAAAAGACACATCCGTGACATTTTGGGCCGAATGGAATTTTTTTATGTCATACTTATGACACTTCTATGCCGATAATTGTGACAAAACCCGATATCATCATAGATGTGGTGGGGTCCTACTTCTATGACAAAAAATCAAGACAGAAAATGGGATTTTCGTCCTGGGCGGGCCGGAGACGCAGCTGCATGACATTCTTTGGGCCATCCATGACGGAAAAAACCGTGGTAGAAGCGAGGGCGAGGAAAATTTCGGGGAGTTCCTGATTACGGTGGCTAGTCGGGGGCCGAGCGATGCACGTTTCTCTTGTACGTACACGCGTGTGTGCGAGGCGTTGGGATCTAACTGAACCCGAGCGATTGCACTGCAGGCTCTAACTGAACCCGAGCGATTGCACTGTAGGCTACGCGTTACTGAACCCGAGCGATTGCACTGTAGGCTACGCGTTACTGAACCCGAGCGATCGATCGATCCCTTACTGTTAACTGAACCCGAGTGATTCCTTCGCTAGTACTGCTAACTGAAGCCGATCGAACACTGCTGCCTCCTTCCCTGGATGAACAGTGAGCGTTGTTGAGGGGGTTTGGATGAACAGTTCCCGGTGGGGGGTTGGATGAACAGGACCCCGTGGTAGTACAGGTCATTGCCGCTGGATGAACAGTACCCCGATCGATCAAGCCGGTGGATCAACAGGACCCCGTGGAGGGCTGGATGAACAGGACCCCGTGGAAGGCTGGTTGAATAGTAGCCGGTGGAGGGCTGGTAGAACAGTAGCGGTGGAGGGCTAGATGAATAGTAGCCCGTGGAGGGGTGGTTGAATAGGACCCCGTGGAGGGGGCTGGTTGAACAGTAGGCGTTGGAGGAGCGCACGGTGGAGGCTGGATGAACAGGAGCCCATGGATGAACAGTCACAGGTGGAGGCTGGAGGAGGTCGACGGTGGATGAACAATAGCCCGTGGAGGCTGGAGGAGGTCGACGGTGGAGATGAACAGTATCCCGTGGAGTCCCATTTTGCGGTACGCCACACCCCTCCCGATGAACAGGACCCCCGTTTCGACCGTAGCGCTCCAACACAAGTCCGTTTCCTCCATTTTGCGGTACGCCACACCCCTCCCGATCAACAGGACCCCGTTTCTACCATAGGAGGTTCGTTTCCTCCGTTTTGCGGTACGCCAGATCCCTCCCGATGAACAGGATCCCGTTTCCATCGTGGTCGTTCGAACACAAGGTCGTTTCCTCCGTTCTGCGGTACGCCAGGCCTAGTTTCCATCGGCTGTTCCGTCCAAGCCGGTTGGCTCCCGATGAATAGCACGCGTTCTGTTGCCTCCCGATGAACACGATGCATTCCGTTGCCTCCCCATGAACACGACGACGACGCAGTTTCTCGCTCCGACCCAGCCACAGCCATGTACACGAGCCCTGGTTATACGTATGCGCGAGTAGGCATTCGAGATCCTGCCCGTATGTACGTAAGTGGTCGTATTTACTTTCTTGCACCCTGGCCGCTGTACGTACGTGTACATGCTACGTGCGCGCCTCTACTACCACACGTGCGTGCCTCTACTACCACACATGCCCTTCCTTACACGGCCACGGTTCATCATCGCTGCAGCCTGCAGACAGACCGATCGACCAGTATGTACGTACACGTTCGCGACCAGAATGACAACGCTACGTACGCTTCGACCAAGTGGGTCCCGACTGTCACGGACTTCCTTGCGTGCGAAGATGTAGCTGGTGGGTCCCAGTAGTCAGGGGGAGAAAACATTATTTTTCAGGGTAAAAAGGATGCAGTTGCATGCATGCGTCCATGGGCGTGGTGCGTCCCCACTGTCAGCCTCTCACGTATAGTCATCTTCCAATGACTCTCGGTTGTTGATCACGTTGACCACACCGTGCCGAGCGCACCAAGGCCGATGGACGACAGCGAGGCCCCAGACTGGAATGACCTGGAGATGGGGAAGACGCGGCAGTGGAGTCGCAGATGGAAAGGAGTGGGAAACTTGACTGGTTCGGGTGCGTGGGAGCACTGCCGCCCACGGGAGGCAGGAGCAAGAACAGAGGTGGAAGATGGAGCGCGGCTGTTGGATTAACATCCAACGGTCCAGCTGCTAGAATCATTTGTTGATTAAGTTGACAAAGCCCCGCGTACACGTCTGCTTAGCAGGCCCACAAGTCAGCCACCAAATCTTCCGGGTCCCAACTATCATCGGGAGGAATGGTTTTTTTCGCATAACAAGGAGGCACTTCCTTCCGTGTGAAGATACAGCCGGTGGGTCCCAGCTATCAGGGGGAGGAAACAGCTTAATAAGGAGGAACTTTCCTTGCGTGCGACCATGGACCTCGTGGGTCCCAGCCGTCAGGCTCTCCAACTACAGTCCTCTTCCGATGACTCTCTTTTGATGACCACGCCGCGCCGAGCGCAGCGAGGCGATGGACGACTGCGAGGCCCCAGACTGGAACGACCCAGAGATGGGGAAGACGCGGCAGTGAAGTCGCAGACGGAGAGGAGTGGGAAACTTTACTGGTTCGGGTGCGGGGTGGGCATACACTCGGCAGAGAATAACAGGAGGTGCGGAGTGGAGGGATGGCCTGGCCGTCGGCGGGGTAGCGTTTTGCTGAGGCACGCAAAACAACGCCGCTGGACGCCGGAGGCTGGAACAGGCGGTCCCGGCAGTGCTGGGGGAAGAACACGAGAGATTGAAGAAGAATGCCGGCCGTTGGATGTATATCCAACACCTTGTTAGGCTTCGACCTACTGGCCCACATGTCAGCTAGTCCATTTGTTTTTTTAGTCCATTTGGTCGGCTGGGTGAAACAATGATGTAGCATGTATGCAGCCCGTTTATATATATGGTAGAATTTAAAGCCCATTTGCATTTTTCTCAAAATCCGCGGACTTGCTGGGCTGGGTGAAAATATCATATTGGGCTGGACGGAGAAATGTTATAAAAATATAAACACATGATTGCACGTCTATTACTTCATTGGTCAGTAAAATCTTTGCAAGCTTATGTACGCATCACTAGGAGCTAACTTGCCAAGTTATATATAAACAATTATTATTATTATTTTGTAAGAACTTTCAACTTACAAAATAAAATATCATTTTAATTTGATGAGTTAATAGGACGTGGGGTATCACTGGTGCACGTCGGTCCTAAACAAACGGTTTAAAACCCCTTTCTGCGATGGCATTAGGAACCGTCTGTTGGAAATATGCCCTAGAGGCAATAATAAATGGTTATTATTATATTTCTTTGTTCATGGTAATTGTCTATTGTTCATGCTATAATTGTATTGTCCAGAAATCATAATACATGTGTGAATACATAGACTACAACATGTCCCTAGTAAGCCTCTAGTTGACTAGCTTGTTGATCAACAGATAGTCATGGTTTCCTGACTATGGACATTGGATGTCATTGATAACGGGATCACATCATTAGGAGAATGATGTGATGGACAAGACCCAATCCTAAGCATAGCATAAAAGATCGTGTAGTTTCGTTTGCTAGAGCTTTTCCAATGTCAAGTATCTTTTCCTTAGACCATGAGATCGTGCAACTCCCGGATACCGCAGGAGTGGTTTGGGTGCACCAAACGTCACAACGTAACTGGGTGACTATAAAGGTGCACTACGGGTATCTCCGAAAGTATCTGTTGGGTTGGCACGGATCGAGACTGGGATTTGTCACTCCGTGTGACGGAGAGGTATCTCTGGGCCCACTCGGTAATGCATCATCATAATGAGCTCAATGTGACTAAGGCGTTAGTCACGGGATCATGCATTGCGGTACGAGTAAAGAGACTTGCTGGTAACAAGATTGAACAAGGTATTGGGATACCGACGATCGAATCTCGGGCAAGTAACATACCGATTGACAAAGGGAATTGTATACGGGATTGATTGAATCATCGACATCGTGATTCATCCGATGAGATCATCGTGGAACATGTGGGAGTCAACATGGGTATCCAGATCCCGGTGTTGGTTATTGACCGGAGAGGCGTCTCGGTCATGTCTACATGTCTCCTGAACCCGTAGGGTCTACACACTTAAGGTTCGGTGACGCTAGGGTTGTAGAGATATGTGTATGCGGAAACCCGAAAGTTGTTCGGAGTCCCGGATGAGATCCCGGACGTCACGAGGAGTTCCGGAATGGTCCGGAAGTGAAGATTTATATATAGGAAGTCAAGTTTCGGCCACCGGGAAAGTTTCGGGGGTTACCGGTATTGTACCGGGACCACCGGAAGGGTCCCGGGGGTCCACCGGGTGGGGCCACCTATCCCGGAGGGCCCCGTGGGCTGAAGTGGGAAGGGAACCAGCCCCTAGTGGGCTGGGCGCCCCCCCATGGGCCTCCCCCCTGCGCCTAGGGTTGGAAACCCTAGGGTGGGGGGCGCCCCACTTGCCTTGGGGGGCAAGGCACCCCCTTGGCCGCCGCCCCCCCATCTAGATGGGGCTTGGCCGGCGCCCCCCTCCCAGGGGGCCTATATAAAGGGGGGAGGGAGGGCAGTAGCATCTCAGCCTTGGGCGCCTCCCTCCTCCCCTGCTACACCTCTCCCTCTCGCAGAAGCTCGGCGAAGCCCTGCCGAGACCCGCTACATCCACCACCACACCGTCGTGCTGCTGGATCTCCATCAACCTCTCCTTCCCCCTTGCTGGATCAAGAAGGAGGAGACGTCGCTGCACCGTACATGTGTTGAACGCGGAGGTGCCGTCCGTTCGGCACTCGGTCATCGGTGATTTGGATCACGGCGAGTATGACTCCGTCATCCACGTTCATTAGAACGCTTCCGCTCGCGATCTACAAGGGTATGTAGATGCACTCCTTTCCCCTCGTTGCTAGTATACTCCATAGATGCATCTTGGTGAGCATAGGAAAATTTTAAAATTATGCTACGATTCCCAACAGTGGCATCATGAGCCAGGCCTATGCGTAGTTACGATGCACGAGTAGAACACAAAGAAGTTGTGGGCGTTGATGTTGCCAATTCTTCTTGCCGCTACTAGTCGTTTCTTGTTTCAGCGGCATTGTAGGATGAAGCGGCCCAGAACGACCTTACACGTACGCTTACGTGAGACTGGTTCCACCGACTGACATGCACTAGTTGCATAAGGTGGCTAGCGGGTGTCTGTCTGTCCTACTTTAGTCGGAACGGATTCGATGAAAAGGGTCCTTATGAAGGGTAAATAGAAATTGGCAAATCACGTTGTGGTCATACGTAGGTAAGAAACATTCTTGGTAGAAACCTACAAACCACGTAAAAACTTGCAACAACTATTAGAGGACGTCTAACTTGTTTTTGCAGCATGTGCTATGTGATGTGATATGGCCAGAAGATGTGATGAATGATATATGTGATGTATGAGATTGATCATATTCTTGTAATAGGAATCACGACTTGCATGTCGATGAGTATGACAACCGGCAGGAGCCATAGGAGTTGTCTTTATTATTTTGTTATGACCTGCGTGTCATTAATAACGCCATGTAAATTACTTTACTTATGTTACTAAACGCGTTAGCCATAGAAGTAGAAGTAATCGTTGGCGTGACGACTTCATGAAGACACAATGATGGAGATCGTGATGATGGAGATCATGGTGTCATGCCGGTGACGAAGATGATCATGGTGCCCCGAAGATGGAGATCAAAGGAGCATAATGATATTGGCCATATCATGTCACTATTTGATTGCATGTGATGTTTATCATGTTTTGCATCTTATTTGTTTAGAACGACGGTAATAAATAAGATGATCCCTTATGATAATTTCAAGAAAGTGTTCACCCTAACTGTGCACCGTTGCGAAGGTTCGTTGTTTCGAAGCACCCCGTGATGATCGGGTGTGATAGATTCTAAAGTTCGCATACAACGGGTGTTGACGAGCCTAGCATGTACAGACATGGCCTCGGAACACACGCAATACATTTAGGTTGACTTGACGAGCCTAGCATGTACAGACATGGCCTCGGAACACGGAGGACCGAAAGGTCGAGCATGAGTCGTATAGAAGATACGATCAACATGGAGATGTTCACCGATCTTGACTAGTCCGTCTCACGTGATGATCGGACACGGCCTAGTTAACTCGGATCATGTTTCACTTAGATGACTAGAGGGATGTCTATGTGAGTGGGAGTTCATTGTGTAATTTGATTAGATGAACTTAATTATCATGAACTTAGTCTAAAATCTTTACACTATGTCTTGTAGATCTAATGGCCAACGTTGTCCTCAATTTCAACGCGTTCCTAGAGAAAACCAAGCTGAAAGATGATGGCAGCAACTATACGGACTGGGTCCGGAACGTGAGGATCATCCTCATAGTAGCCAAGAAAGATTATGTCTTAGAAGCACCGCTAGGTGATGCACCAATCCCAGAGAACCAAGACGTTATGAACGCTTGGCAGCAGCGTGCTGATGATTACCCCTCGTTCAGTGCGGCATGCTTTACAGCTTAGAACCGGGTCTCCAAAAGCGTTTTGAGAAACATGGAGCATATGAGATGTTCGAGGAGCTGAAATTAGTTTTCCAAGCTCATGCCTGGGTCGAGAGATATGAAGTCTCCGACAAGTTCTTCAGCTGTAAAATGGAGGAAAATAGTTCTGTAAGTGAGCACATACTCAGAATGTCTGGGTTGCACAACCGCTTGACTCAGCTGGGAGTTAATCTCCCGGATGACGCGGTCATTGACAGAATCCTTCAGTCGCTTCCACCAAGCTACAAGAGCTTTGTGATGAACTTCAATATGCAGGGGATGGAAAAGACCATTCCTGAGATATATTCAATGCTGAAATCAGCGGAGGTGGAGATCAGAAAAGAACATCAAGTGTTCATGGTGAATAAAACCACTAAGTTCAAGAAGGGCAAGGGTAAGAAGAATTTCAAGAAGGACGGCAAGGGAGTTGCCGCGCCCGGTAAGCCAGTTGCCGGGAAGAAGCCAAGGAATGGACCCAAGCCCGAGACTGAGTGCTTTTATTGCAAGGGAAGTGGTCACTGGAAGCGGAACTGCCCCAAATACTTAGCGGACAAGAAGGCCGGCAACACCAAAGGTATATGTGATATACATGTAATTGATGTGTACCTTACCAGTACTCATAGTAGCTCCTGGGTATTTGATACCGGTGCAGTTGCTCATATTTGTAACTCAAAATAGGAACTACGGAATAAACGGAGACTGGCGAAGGACGAGGTGACGATGCGCGTCGGGAATGGTTCCAAGGTCGATGTGATCGCCGTCGGCACGCTACCTCTGCATCTACCTACGGGATTAGTTTTAAACCTCAATAATTGTTATTTAGTGCCAGCTTTGAGCATGAACATTGTATCTGGATCTCGTTTAATTCGAGATGGCTAGTCATTTAAATCCGAGAATAATGGTTGTTCTATTTATTTGAGAGATATGTTTTATGGTCATGCCCCGCTGGTCAATGGTTTATTCTTGATGAATCTCGAACGTGATGTTACACATATTCATGGTGTGAATACCAAAAGATGTAAAGTTGATAACAATAGTCCCACATACTTGTGGCACTGCCGCCTTGGTCACATTGGTGTCAAGCGCATGAAGAAGCTCCATGCAGATGGACTTTTGGAGTCTCTTGATTACGAATCATTTGACACGTGCGAACCATGCCTCATGGGTAAGATGACCAAGACTCCGTTCTTCAGAACAATGGAGCGAGCAACCAACTTATTGGAAATCATACATACCGATGTGTGCGGTCCAATGAGTGTTGAGGCTCGCGGAGGATATCGTTATGTTCTCACTCTCACTGATGATTTAAGTAGATATGGGTATGTCTACCTAATGAAACACAAGTCTGAAACCTTTGAAAAGTTCAAGGAATTTCAGAGTGAGGTTGAGAATCAACGTGACAGAAAGATAAAATTCTTACGATCAGATCGTGGTCGAGAATATTTAAGTCACGAGTTTGGTACACACTTAAGGAAATGTGAATAGTTTCACAACTCACGCCGCCTGGAACACCTCAGAGAAACGGTGTGTCCGAACGTCGTAATCGCACTCTATTGGATATGGTGCGATCTATGATGTCTCTTACCGATTTACCGCTCTCATTTTGGGGCTATGCTTTAGAGACTGCCGCATTCACTTTAAATAGGGCTCCGTCGAAATCCGTTGAGATGACACCGTATGAATTATGGTTTGGAAAGAAACCTAAGCTGTCGTGTCTAAAAGTTTGGGTATGCGATGCTTATGTCAAGAAACTTCAACCTGAAAAGCTCGAACCCAAGTCAGAAAAATGCGTCTTCATAGGATACCCTAAGGAAACTATTGGGTGTACCTTCTACCTCAGATCCGAAGGCAAGATCTTCGTTGCAAAGAACGGGTCCTTTCTGGAGAAGGAGTTTCTCTCGAAAGAATTGAGTGGGAGGAAAGTGGAACTTGATGAGGTGATAGTCACCCCTTCCAAACCGGAAAGTAGCGCAGCGCGGGAAGATGTTCCTGTGGTGCCGACACCGACTGGGGAGGAAGTTAATGACGATGATCAGGAAGCTTCGGATCAAGTTACTACTGAACTTCGTAGGTCCACAAGGACACGTTCCGCACCAGAGTGGTATGGCAACCCTGTCCTGGAAATCATGTTGTTAGACAACAGTGAACCTTCGAACTATGAAGAAGCGATGGCGGGCATGGATTCGGACAAATGGCTAGAAGCCATGAAATCCGAGATAGGATCCATGTATGAAAACGAAGTATGGACTTTGACTGACTTGCCCGATGATCGGCGAGCCATAGAAAACAAATGGATCTTTAAGAAAAAGACAGACGCGGATGGTAATGTGACCATCTACAAAGCTCGACTTGTCGCTAAGGGTTATCGACAAGTTCAAGGGGTTGACTACGATGAGACTTTCTCACCCGTAGCGAAGCTGAAGTCCGTCCGAATCATGTTAGCAATTGCCGCATACTATGATTATGAGATATGGCAGATGGACGTCAAAAAGGCATTCCTTAACGCTTCCTTAAGGAAGAGTTGTATATGATGCAGCCGGAAGGTTTTGTCGATCCTAAGAATGCTAACAAAGTATGCAAGCTCCAGTGCTCAATCTATGGGCTGGTGCAAGCATCTCGGAGTTGGAACATTCGCTTTGATGAGATGATCAAAGCGTTTGGGTTTACACAGACTTATGGAGAAGCCTGTGTTTACAAGAAAGTGAGTGGGAGCTCTGTAGCATTTCTCATATTATATGTGGATGACATACTATTGATGGGAAATGGTATAGAATTCTTGGAAAGTATAAAGGCCTATTTGAATAAGTGTTTTTCAATGAAGGACCTTGGAGAAGCTGCTTATATATTAGGCATCAAGATCTATAGAGATAGATCAAGACGCCTCATAGGTCTTTCATAGAGTACATACCTTGACAAGATATTAAAGAAGTTCAATATGGATCAGTCCAAGAAGGGGTTCTTGCCTGTATTGCAAGGTGTGCAGTTGAGCACGACTCAATGCCCGACCACGGCAGAAGATAGAGAAAAGATGAGTGTCATCCCCTATGCCTCGGCCATAGGGTCTATTATGTATGCCATGCTGTGTACCAGACCTGATGTAAACCTTGCCGTAAGTTTGGTAGGAAGATACCAAAGTAATCCCGGCATGGAACACTGGAAAGCGGTCAAGAATATCCTAAAGTACCTGAAAAGGACTAAGGATATGTTTCTCGTTTATGGAGGTGACGAAGAGCTCGTCGTAAAGGGTTACGTCGACGCTAGCTTCGACACAGATCTGGATGACTCATAGTCACAAACCGGATACATGTATATTTTGAATGGAGGAGCAGTAAGCTGGTGCAGTTGCAAGCAAAGCGTCGTGGCGGGATCTACATGTGAAGCGGAGTACATGGCAGCCTCGGAGGCAGCACAGGAAGCAGTCTGGATGAAGGAGTTCATTACCGACCTAGGGGTGATTCCCAATGCGTCGGGCCCGATGACTCTCTTCTGTGACAACACTGGAGCTATTGCCCTTGCGAAGGAGCCCAGGTTTCACAGAAAGACCAGGCATATCAAGCGTCGCTTCAACTCCATTCGTGAAAGTGTTCAAAATGGAGACATAGATATTTGTAAAGTACATACGGACCTGAATGTAGCAGATCCGTTGACTAAACCTCTCCCTAGAGCAAAACATGATCAACACCAGGACGCAATGGGTGTTCGATTCATCACAATGTAACTAGATTATTGACTCTAGTGCTAGTGGGAGACTGTTGGAAATATGCCCTAGAGGCGATAATAAATGGTTATTATTATATTTCTTTGTTCATGGTAATTGTCTATTGTTCATGCTATAATTGTATTGTCCGAAAATCATAATACATGTGTGAATACATAGACTACAACGTGTCCCTAGTAAGCCTCTAGTTGACTAGCTCGTTGATCAACAGATAGTCATGGTTTCCTGACTATGGACATTGGATGTCATTGATAACGGGATCACATCATTAGGAGAATGATGTGATGGACAAGACCCAATCCTAAGCATAGCATAAAAGATCATGTAGTTTCGTTTGCTAGAGCTTTTCCAATGTCAAGTATCTTTTCCTTAGACCATGAGATCGTGCAACTCCCGGATACCGTAGGAGTGCTTTGGGTGCACCAAACGTCACAACGTAACTGGGTGACTATAAAGGTGCACTACGGGTATCTCCGAAAGTATCTGTTGGGTTGGCACGGATCGAGACTGGGATTTGTCACTCCGTGTGACGGAGAGGTATCTCTGGGCCCACTCGGTAATGCATCATCATAATGAGCTCAATATGACTAAGGCATTAGTCACGGGATCATGCATTGCGGTACGAGTAAAGAGACTTGCCGGTAACAAGATTGAACAAGGTATTGGGATACCGACGATCGAATCTCGGGCAAGTAACATACCGATTGACAAAGGGAATTGTATACGGGATTGATTGAATCCTCGACATCGTGATTCATCCGATGAGATCATCATGGAACATGTGGGAGTCAACATGGGTATCTAGATCCCGCTGTTGGTTATTGACCGGAGAGGCGTCTCGGTCATGTCTACATGTCTCCCGAACCCGTAGGGTCTACACACTTAAGGTTCGGTGACGCTAGGGTTGTAGAGATATGTGTATGCGGAAACCCGAAAGTTTTTCGGAGTCCCGGATGAGATCCCGGACGTCACGAGGAGTTCCAGAATTGTCCAGAGGTGAAGATTTATACATAGGAAGTCAAGTTTCGGCCACCGGGAAAGTTTCGGGGGTTACCGGTATTGTACCGGGACCACCGGAAGGGTCCCGGGGGTCCACCGGGTGGGGCCACCTATCCCGGAGGGCCCCGTGGGCTGAAGTGGGAAGGGAACCAGCCCCTAGTGGGCTGGGCGCCACCCCATGGGCCTCCCCCCTGCGCCTAGGGTTGGAAACCCTAGGGTGGGGGGGCGCCCCACTTGCCTTGGGGGGCAAGGCACCCCCTTGGCCGCCGCCCCCCATCTAGATGGGGCTTGGCCGGCGCCGCCCCCTCCCAGGGGGCCTATATAAAGGGGGGGAGGGAGGGCAGTAGCATCTCAGCCTTGGGCGCCTCCCTCCTCCCCTGCTACACCTCTCCCTCTCGCAAAAGCTCAGCGAAGCCCTGCCGAGACCCGCTACATCCACCACCACGCCGCCGTGCTGCTGGATCTCCATCAACCTCTCCTTCCCCCTTGCTGGATCAAGAAGGAGGAGACGTCGCTGCACCGTACGTGTGTTGATCGCGGAGGTGCCGTCCGTTCGGCACTCGGTCATCGGTGATTTGGATCACGGCGAGTACGACTCCGTCATCCACGTTCATTAGAACGCTTCCGCTCGCGATCTACAACGGTATGTAGATGCACTCCTTTCCCCTCGTTGCTAGTATACTCCATAGATGCATCTTGGTGAGCGTAGGAAAATTTTAAAATTATGCTACGATTCCCAACACCGTCGCCAAGTGAGTGTGTGCGATAGGGTGTCCTTCCCACACGACCCAGAAATCGTCGGGGATAGGCCCTCCTGGGACCCAGGCTGGGGCCGTGTGCGATCGGGTGAGGCATCGAAACCCAATCATTTCCGTAGGTATTTACATCCCACACGGTGAATCCCAGAAATCATTTCCGTAGGTATGTACATCCCACACGGTGAATCCCAGAAATCATTTCCGTAGGTATGTACATCCCACACGGTGAATCCGAGAAAAACATTTCCGTTCATATGTATATCACACACAGTCAATCCAAGGAATACGTTTCCGTTCTTATGTACATCCCACACAGTCAATCCAGGGAAAACGTTTCCGTTCGGATGTACATCCCACACGGTTTTATGTATACGCTCGTGTGTGAAAGGTGTAACTATCACACACGCTCTTCCTTGGTTAATGATGTCTACTACACAACCTTCTTCTTGTAGACGTTGTTGGGTCTCCAAGTGCAGAGGTTTGTAGGACAATAGCAAATTTCCCTCAAGTGGATGACCTAAGGTTTATCAATTCGTGGGAGGCATAGGATGAAGATGGTCTCTCTCAAACAACCCTGCAACCAAATAACAAAGAGTCTCTTGTGTCCCCAACACACCCAATACAATGGTAAATTGTATAGGTGCACTAGTTCGGCGAAGAGATGGTGATACAAGTGTAATATGGATGGTAGATATAGGTTTTTGTAATCTGAAAATATAAAACAGCAAGGTAACTAATGATAAGAGTGAGAACAAACGGTATTGCAATGCGTTCAAACAAGGCCTAGGGTTCAAACTTTCACTAGTGCAAGTTCTCTCAACAATAATAATATAATTGGATCATATAACTATCCCTCAACATGCAACAAAGAGTCACTCCAAAGTCACTAATAGCGGAGAACAAACGAAGAGATTATGGTAGGGTACGAAACCACCTCAAAGTTATCCTTTCTGATCGATCTATTCAAGATTCCGTAGTAAAATAACATGAAGCTATTCTTTCCGTTCGATCTATCATAGAGTCCGTACTAGAATAACACCTTAAGACACAAATCAACCAAAACCCTAATGTCACCTCAAGTATCTGTGGGTATGGTTATACGATATGCATCACACAATCTCACATTCATCTATTCAACCAACACAAAGAACTTCAAAGAGTGCCCCAAAGTTTCTACCGGAGAGTCAAGACGAAAACATGTGCCAACCCCTATGCATAAGTTCACAATGTTACGGAACCCGCAAGTTGATCACCAAAACATACATCCAGTAGATCATGTGATATCCAATTGTCACCACAGATAAGCACATGCAAGACATACATCAAGTGTTCTCAAATCCTTAAAGATTCAGTCTGATAAGATAACTTCAAAGGGAAAACTCATTCCATTACAAGAGAGTAGAGGGGGAGAAACATCATAAGATCCAACTATAATATCAAAGCTCGCGATACATCAAGATCGTGCCGAATCAAGAACACGAGAGAGAGAGAGAGAGAGAGACATCAAACACATAGCTACTGGTACATACCCTCGGCCCCGAGGGTGAAATACTCCCTCCTCGTCATGGAGAGCGTCGGGATGATGAAGATGGCCACTGGTGAGGGATCCCCCCCTCTGGCAGGGTGCCGGAACGGGTCTAGATTGGTTTTCGGTGGCTACAGAGGCTTGCGGCGGCGGTACTCCCGATCTAGGTTATGTTCTGGAGGTTTCTTTATTTATAGGAATTTTTGGCGTCGGTCTCACGTCAGGTGGTCTCCGAGTCGTCCACGAGATAGGGGCCCATGCCCAGGGGGGTAGGGCGCGCCCCCACCCTCGTGGACAGCCCGGGACTCTTCTGGCCCAACTCTTTTACTCCGGGGTCTTCTTTTGGTCCATAAACAATACAAAAATTGGCACGTCAATTGGACTCCGTTTGGTATTCCTTTTCTGCGATACTCAAAAATAAGGAAAAAACATAAACTGGCACTGGGCTCTAGGTTAATAGGTTAGTCCCAAAAATCATATAAAATAGCACATAAATGCATATAAGACATCCTAGATGGATAATATAATAGCATGGAACAATCAAAAATTATAGATACGTTGGAGACGTATCAAGCATCCCCAAGCTTAATTCATGCTCGTCCTCGAGTAGGTAAATGATAAAAACAGAATTTTGATGTGGAATGCTACCTAACATAATTATCAATGTAATTCTCTTTATTGTGGCATGAATGTTCATATCCAAAAGATTCAAGACAAACGTTTAATATTGACATAAAAATAATAATACTTCGAGCATACAAACTAGGCAATGATGTCTTATCAAAATAACATGGCCAAAGAAAGTAAATCCCTACAAAATCATATAGTTTGGCTATGCTTCATTTTCGTCACACAAAAATACTCTCATCATGCACAACCCTGATGACAAGCCAAGCAATTATTTCATGCTTTAGTAATCTCAAACTTTTTTCAACTTTCACGCAATACATGAGCGTGAGCCATGGACATAGCACTATGGGTGGAATAGAATATAATGATGGGGGTTGTGTGGAGAAGACAAAAAAGGACAAAGTCTCACATTGATGCGGCTAATCAACGGGCTAGGGAGATGCCCATCAATTTATGTCAATGCAAGGAGTAGGGATAGCCATGCAACGGATGCACTAGAGCTATAAATATATGAAAGCTCAACAAAAGAAACTAAGTGGGTGTGTATCCAACTTGCTTGCTCACGAAGACCTAGGGCATTTGAGGAAGCCCGTTGTTGGAATATACAAGCCAAGTTCTATAATGAAAAATTCCCACTAGTATATGAAAGTGACAAAATAAGAGAATCTCTATCATGAAGATCATGGTGCTACTTTGAAGCACAAGTGTGGAAAAAAGGATAGTAGCATTGTCCCTTTTTATTTCTCTCTTTTCTTTTTTTTCTTTTTTTCTCTTTTTTTTGGGGCCTTCTCTTTTTTTGGGGACAATGCTCTATTAATGATGATCATAACACTTCTATTTATTTACAACTCAATGATTAGAACTCGATACTAGAACAAGATATGACTCTATATGAATGCCTCCGGCGGTGTACCGGGATGGGCAATGAAACAAGAGTGACATGTATGAAATAATATGCATGGTGGCTTTGCCACAAATAGGATGTATACTCCATGATCATGCAAGGCAATATGACAATGATGAAGCGTGTCATAATAGACGGAACGGTGGAAGGTTGCATGGCAATATATCTCGGAATGGCTATGGAAATGCCATAATAGGTAGGTATGGTGGCTGTTTTGAGGAAGATATAAGGAGGTTTATGTGTGATAGAGCGTATCATATCACGGGGTTTAGATGCACCGGCGAAGTTTGCACCAACTCTCGAGGTGACAAAGGGCAATGCACGGTACCGAAGAGGCTAGCAATGATGGAAAGGTGAGAGTGCATATAATCCATGGACTCAACATTAGTCATAAAGAACTCACATACTTATTGCAAAAATCTACAAGTCACCAAAAACCAAGCACTACGCGCATGCTCCTAGGGGGATAGATTGGTAGGAAAAGACCATCTCTCGTCCCCGGCCGCCACTCATAAGGATCACAATCAAAGAACAACTCATGTTTCATATTTGTCACACAACGGTTACCATACGTGCATCCTACGGGACTTGCAAACCTCAACACAAGTATTTCTAAAATTCACAATTACTCAACTAGCACAACTCTAATATCACTACCTTCATATCTCAAAACAATTATCAAGTATCAAACTTCTGATAGTATTCAATGCACTCTATATGGAAGTTTTTATTATATCCCTCTTGGATGCCTATCCTATTAGGACTAAATTCATAACCTAAGCAAAATACCATGCTGTTTATGACTCTCAAAATAATATAAGTGAAGCATGATATTTCATCTATTTCTTAAAAATAAAACCACCGTCGTGCTCTAAAAAGATATAAGTGAAGCACTAGAGCAGATGACAAACTACTCCAAAAGATATAAGTGAAGATCAATGAGTAGTCGAATAATTATGCAACTATGTGAAGCCTCTCTAACATTTAAGAATTTCATATCTTTGTATTTTATTCAAACATAACGCAAAACAAAAGGAAATAAAATGACGCTCCAAGCAAAACACATATCATGTGGTGAATAAAAATATAACTCCAAGTAAAGTTACCGATGAACGAATACGAAAGAGGGGATGCCATCCGGGGCATCCCCAAGCTTAGGCTCTTGATTGTCCTTGAATATTACCTTGGGGTGCCTTGGGCATCCCCAAGCTTAGGCTCTTGCCACTCCTTATTCCATAGTCCATCGAATCTTTACCCAAAATATGAAAACTTCACAACACAAAACTCAACAGAAAACTCGTAAGCTCCGTTAGTATAAGAAAATAAATCACCACTTAGGTACTGTTGTGAAGTCATTCTAAATTCATATTGGTGTAATATCTACTGTATTCCAACTTCTCTATGGTCCATACCCTCCGATACTACTCATAGATTCATCAAAATAAGCAAACAACACAATGAAAACAGAATCTGTCAAAAACAGAACAGCCTGTAGTAATCTGTATCAAACGTATACTTCTGTAACTCAAAAAATTCTGAAATAAATTTTGGACCTGAGGAATTTGTCTATTAATCATCTGCAAAAATAATCAACCTAAAATCACTCTCCAGTAAAAAATGGCAGCTAATCTCGTGAGCGCTAAAGTTTCTGTTTTTTACAGCAAGATCATAAAGACTTCACCCAAGTCTTCCCAAAGGTTCTACTTGGCACAAACACTAATTAAAACATAAAAACACATCTAACCAGAGGCTAGATGAATTATTTATTACTAAACAGGAGCAAAAAGAAAGGAACAAAAATAAAATTGGGTTGCCTCCCAATAAGCGCTAACGTTTAACGCCCCTAGCTAGGCATGATGATTTCAATGATGCTCACATAAAAGATAATAATTGAATCATAAAGAGAGCGTCATGAAGAATATGAATAGCACATTTAAGTCTAACCCACTTCCTATGCATAGGGATTTTTTGAGAAAACAACTTATGGGAACAATAATCAACTAGCATAGGAAGGCAAAACAAGCAAATCTTCAAGATTTTCAACACATAGAGAGGAAACTTGGTATTATTGTAATATGTAGGAGCATATGATCCTCTCTCATAATAATTTTCAGTAGCATCATGAATGAATTCAACCATATAACCAGCACATAAAGCATTATTTTCATGATCTACTTGCATAGAAATTTTACTACTCTCCACATAAGCAAATGTATTATCATCAATAGTAGTGGGAGCAAACTCAACAAAATAACTATCATGTGAAGCATAATCCAATTGAAAATTAAAATCATGATGACAAGTTGCATGGTTATCTTTATTCTTAATAGCATACAAGTCATCGCAATAATCATCATAGATAGCAAATTTGTCCTCATAATCAATTGGAACCTCTTGCGAAATAGTGGATTCATCACTAAATAAAGTCATGACCTCTCCAAATCCACTTTCATAATTATCACAATAACATTCAACATCCTCCAAAATAGTGGGATCATTACTTCCTAAAGTTGACACTTTTCCAAACCCACTTTCATCAATATAATCATCATAAATAGGATGCATGCTTTCATCATAATAAATATTCTCATCAAAACTTGGGGGACTAAACATATCATCTTCATCAAACATAGCATCCCCAACCTTTTGGCTTTGCATATCATTAGCATCATGGGTATTCAAAGAATTAATACTAACAACATTGCAATCATGCTCATCCACATATATTATGCCAAGCAGTCTATGTAATTCTTCTTCCAGTACTTGAGCACAATTTTCCTTCCCATCATTTAGACAAAAGACATTAAAAAGATGAAGCATATGAGGCACCCTTAATTCCATTTTTTTATAGTTTTCTTTTATAAACTAAACTAGTGATAAAACAAGAAACTAAAAGATTCAATTGCAAGATCTAAAGATATACCTTCAAGCACTCACCTCCCCGGCAACGGCGCCAGAAACTGCTTGATGTCTACTACACAACCATCTTCTTGTAGACGTTGTTGGGCCTCCAAGTCCAGAGGTTTGTAGGACAGTAGCAAATTTCCCTCAAGTGGATGACCTAAGGTTTATCAATCTGTGGGAGGCGTAGGATGAAGATGGTGTCTCTCAAGCAACCCTGCAACCAAATAACAAAGAGTCTCTTGTGTCCCCAACACACCCAATACAATGGTAAATTGTATAGGTGCACTAGTCGGCGAAGAAATGGTGATACAAGTGCAATATGGATGGTAGATATAGGTTTTTGTAATCTGAAAATATAAAAACAGAAAGGTAACTAATGATAAAAGTGAGCACAAACGGTATGGCAATGCGTTGAAACAAGGCCTAGGGTTCAAACTTTCACTAGTGCAAGTTCTCCCAACAATAATAACATAATTGGATCATATAACTATCCCTCAACATGCAACAAAGATTCACTCCAAAGTCACTAATAGCGGAGAACAAACGAAGAGATTATGGTAGGGTACGAAACCACCTCAAAGTTATCCTTTCTGATCGATCTATTCAAGAGTCTGTAGTAAAATAACATGAAGCTACTCTTTCCATTCGATCTATCATAGAGTTCGTACTAGAATAACACCTTAAGACACAAATCAACCAAAACCCTAATGTCACCTAGATACTCCAATGTCACCTCAAATATCCGTGGGTATGGTTCTACGATATGCATCACACAATCTCACATTCATCTATTGAACCAACACAAAGAACTTCAAAGAGTGCCCCAAAGTCTCTACCGGAGAGTCAAGACGAAAACATGTGCCAACCCCTATGCATAAGTTCACAATGTTACGGAACCCGCAAGTTGATCACCAAAACATACATCAAGTAGATCACGTGATATCCCATTGTCACCACAGATAAGCACATGCAAGACATACATAAAGTGTTCTCAAATCCTTAAAGACTCAATCCGATAAGATAACTTCAAAGGGAAAACTCAATCCATTACAAGAGAGTAGAGGGGGAGAAACATCATAAGATCCAACTATAATAGCAAAGCTCGTGATACATCAAGATCGTGCCAAATCAAGAACACGAGAGAGAGAGAGAGATCAAACACATAGCTACTGGTACATACCCTCAGCCCCGAGGGTGAACTACTCCCTTCTCGTCATGGAGAGCGTCGGGATGATGAAGATGGCCACCAGTGAGGGCTTCCCCCCTCCGGCAGGGTGCCGGAACAGGGTCCCGATTGGTTTTTGGTGGCTACAGAGGCTTGCGGCGGCGGAACTCCCGATCTATTGTGCTCCCCGATTTTTTTAGGGTATATAGATATATATAGGCGAAAGAAGTCGGTCAGGGGAGCCACGAGGGGCACACGAGGGTGGGGGCGCCCAGGGGGGTAGGACGCGCCTCCCTGCCTCGTGGCTTCCTCGAAGCTTCCCTGACGTCTACTCCAAGTCTCCTGGATTGCTTCCGTTCCAGAAATCATGCTCCCAAAGGTTTCATTCCGTTTGGACTCCGTTTGATATTCTTTTTCTGCAAAACACTGAAATAGGCAAAAAAACAACAATTTGCACTAGGCCTTGGGTTAATAGGTTAGTCCCAAAAATAATATAAAAGTGTAAAATAAAGCCCATTAAACATCCAAAACAGAATATATAATAGCATGGAGCAATCAAAAATTATAGATACGTTGGAGACGTATCAAGCATCCCCAAACTTAATTCCTGCTTGTCCTCGAGTAGGTAAATGATAAAAACAAATTTTTTGATGTGGAATGCTACTTAGCATAATCTTCAATGTAACTTTATTTATTGTGGCATGAATGTTCAGATCCGAAAGATTCAAGATAAAAGTTTAATATTGACATAAAAATAATAATACTTCAAGCATACTAACCAAGCAATTATGTCTTCTCAAAATAACATGGCCAAAGAAATCTTATCCCTACAAAATCATATAGTTTGGCTATGCTTCATTCTCGTCACACAAAAATGCTCTCATCATGCACAACCCCGATGAAAAGCCAAGTAATTGTTTCATACTTTAGTAATCTCAAACTTTTTTCAACTTTCATGCAATACATGAGCGTGAGCCATGGACATAGCACTATGGGTGGAATAGAGTATAATGATGGGGGTTGTGTGCAAAAGACAAAAAAGGAGAAAGTCTCACATTGACGCGGCTAATCAACGGGCTAGGGAGATGCCCACCAATTGATGTCAATGCGAGGAGTAGGGATTGCCATGCAACGGATGCACTTGAGCTATAAATGTATGAAAGCTCAACAAAGGAAACTAAGTGGGTGTGCATCCAACTTTCTTGCTCATGAAGACCTAGGGCATTTGAGGAAGCCCATCGTTGGAATATACAAGCCAAGTTCTATAATGAAAAATTCCCACTAGTATATGAAAGTGACAATATAAGAGACTCTCTATCATGAAGATCATGGTGCTACTTTGAAGCACAACTGTGGAAAAAGGATAGTAGCATTGTCCCTTTTATTTCTCTTTTTTTATTTGGCCTTCCCCTTTTTTAATTGGCCTTTCTTTTTTTTCCTTTTTTTATTTGGCCTTTTTTTCTATTTTTTTGGCCTTTCTATTTTTTTCCGGGACAATGCTCTTTTAATGATGATGATCACAACTTCTATTTATTTACAACTCAAAGATTACAACTCGATATTAGAACAAAGTATGACTATATATGAATTCCTCAGATGGTGTACTAGGATGGGCAATGACTCATGAGTGACATGTATGAAAGATTTATGAACGGTGGCTTTGCCACAAATACGATGTCAACTACATGATCATGCAAGGCAATTGACAATGATGAAGCGTGTCATAATAAACGGAACAGTGGAAAGTTGCATGGCAATATATCTTGGAATGGCTATGGAAATGCCAAAATAGGTAGGTATGGTGGATTTTTTGAGGAAGATATAGGGAGGTTTATGTTTGATAGAGCGTATCATATCACGGGGGTTGGATGCACCGGCGAAGTTTGCACCAACTCTCGAGGTGAGAAAGGGCAATGCACAGTACCGAAGAGGCTAGCAATGATGGAAAGGTGAGAGTGCGTATAATCCATGGACTCAACATTAGTCATAAAGAACTCACATACTTATTGCAAAAATCTACAAGTCATCAAAAACCAAGCATTACTCACATGCTCCTAGGGGGATAGATTGGTAGGAAAAGACCATCCCTCGTCCCCGGCCGCCATTCATAAGGATGACAATCAAAGAACACCTCATGTTTCAAATTTGTTACGCAACGTTTACCATTCGTGCATGCTACGGGACTTGCAAGCTTCAACACAAGTATTTCTCAAATTCACAACTACTCAACTAGCACGACTCTAATATTACAATCTTCATATCTCAAAACAATCATCAAGTATCAAACTTCTCATAGTATTCAATGCACTTTATATGATTTTTTTTATTATATCCCTCATGGATGCCCATCATATTAGGACTAAATTCATAACCTGTAGCGACCAAACCTCAAATAGTCTGTGCTGCTGTGCACCAGTGTCATCCCTGGATCAGTAATGCTGACACGCACAGTACAAATGGAGGATTTATAACAGAGTAGCAATCACACACTTATTACATCGAATATCTCAAAAGAGAATAAGTATGATAAATATGGCTTAAGGCCATCTAAAAACGATAACAGCGGAAGGCTTGGAAGATAAGTGAGTCCATCAACTCCAACGGCATCACTGAGTATAAGACCATGACCTAAGGCACCTTACTCGTCGTCTGAAAAGTCTGCAACATGAAAAGTTGCAGCCCGAAAAATGGGTCAGCACATGGAATATGCTGGCAAAGTAACACATAGCGAATAATGAACATAATAAAGCTATACTACATGCATATATGGCTGGTGGAAAGCTCTATGGTTAAAATTTTGCGAAAAGCCAATTTTTCCCTACTGCAAAGGAATAAGTTATGTTTAACTATCATGGTGGTTGTTAAACATTGAGAAGGTACCTCCAACTCAATCCCAATTAAGTGTCATCATTAACCCAACAAAATTAATTAAAGTAACATGGTGATGAGATTCACATGATAATCCAGGTACTAGATACTCAAGTTGTCCATAACCGGGGACACGGCTAACCATGATTAGTTTGTACACTCTGCAGAGGTTTGCGCACTTTTCCCCACAAGACTCGATCGCCTCCGCTTGATTCTCGCACTGCATGATGTTTGAGAAACGGATGACCGAGACACAGCCTTTCAGAAACAATCACTCTTTACTCCGGATGGACAGTTACACCTACTTTCCCCTACATCTGCTAGCCCACCTCTTCAAGAGATCATGTAACCTACTCAACTATGCTAGAGCCCATAATAGCTTGTGGCTGCACACGGAAGTTTCTAGCATGAATAATCTTATGATCCCTTTGAGCCTGGGTGGCGGTCCTTATAAAAACAGACAACATTGGGTTCTCCAGGTGCCTCAATCCACCCAGATGTGAGTTTTAGTTGCCACCTGAAGTAAACCATTATTAACAATCTCACATCTGTCATGAATATCTCTCAAACCCAATCCACGTCTACGAGCATAGCATGGCAATATAATAGCAAACGTAGAAGTAACTCCCAAGGGTTTGATAAATAAAATAGGTAATAGGTACTACCTCAACTACTTCCCAATACCCACAATTTAATTAGATCCTAACGATGCAATGTTTGAGGATTGATCTAATGCAATAAAAACTGGGTATGGAAAGTATGATCAAAGTGTTACTTGCCTTGCTGATGATCCGCGAAACCTAGAGATTCGAAGTAACAAGCGGCACACTCCGGGTACTCTATCGCAAACAAACAAGCAAACAATAAGTACTCATCCAATGCACAGGTAAAACTCGAATGAAAGATCCAACCAGAAAGTTCAACTTAAGAACTCCGGTTTGCAAAAAGAATCAACTCGAACAAAGCAACGAAAGTCAAACGGCGAAAGAAACAAACTTCGTTTACTAATCTGGATCTAGGTCAAATTTTGCAGTAGCAAAAACTTGTTTGAGTAGGTTAAACGGAAAGAGAATTTCGAGACGAAACTCTAGGCGCTTGAATCGCCTGATTCCGATAAACGAGCGAAAAGTTAAACAAAAACGAAGATCCGATCAGAAATCGAGATCTGGAATAATCGCGGAAAAATCCGACGAAAAAGAAAACTGACGAACGGTTAAAGAACGGACGTTCGTTAACAGTGAAAATCCGACGAACACGTTCATTAAAACGAACGGGTCGGTGAACGCTCACTAAAATAATAAAACCGAAGAAATAAACCGATCTAGGGTTT
>NC_057802.1:345473630-345481561 GCF_018294505.1 Triticum aestivum | reverse complement strand
GGTTGGTTTTTTTTTAAATATTCCGCCGAATCCAAAAAAAATCACAGAAATATAAATAAAAATATATAAATGATAAAACAAAATTTCCCCGTCTAATTAAAATAATTAGAACAAGGTGAACATTTTTTTTGACACAAAAATGCAGTTTTGAAAACGTGCAATTTTTTTAATGCAACTAAAATTGCAAATAAAATCCGAATAAAATCCAATATATGATTTCAATATATTTTTCCTCCAATATTTCAATTGTTTTGGAGAAGTCATATTTTCTCCTCTCATTATTTTAATGTGTAATATTTTTCCGGAGAGAAAATAATTAAAATCAAAATCCTCATTTTATTATTTGATGAAAATCAAATATGATATATCGGGAAAATCCCCAACTCTCTCCGAGGGTCCTTGAGTTGCTTAGGATTTTCCGAGGATTTGCCAAAATGCAATAAAATATGCTATGCAATGATGATCTATGTATAACATTCCAAATTGAAAATTTGGGATGTTACAAACCTACCCCCTTAAGATGAATCTCGCCCTCGAGATTCGGGTTGGCTAGAAAACAGGTGAGAGTGGTCCTTCTGTAGATCTTCCTCTCGCTCCCAGGTGGCTTGATCTTCCGTGTGGTGACTCCACTGGACTTTGCAAAACTTGATAACCTTACTGCGGGTGACTCGGCTGGCATACTCAAGAATCTTAACCGGTTTCTCCTCATAGGTCAAATCACCTTCCAGCTGAATCACTTCCAGTGGCACCGTATCTCTCAGTGGTATCTCAGCCATCTCTGCGTGGCACTTCTTCAACTGTGAAACGTGAAATACATCATGAACTCCTGACAATCCTTCGGGCAATTCCAGCTTGTAGGCAACTTCTCCCATACATTCCAAAACTCTGTATGGTCCGATAAAACAGGGCGCTAGCTTTCCCTTAACTCCAAAGCGCTTCACTCCTCGAAGTGGTGATAATCGAAGATACACTCTGTCTCCGGCTTCGTGAACTGTCTCCTTTCGTTTAGAATCAGCATAACTCTTCTGCCTGGACTGGGCTACCTTGAGCCTATCGCGAATCAACCTCACTTTCTGTTCAGACTCCTTAATCAAATCTGGTCCAAACAACTGACGGTCTCCAACTTCGTCCCATAACAACGGTGTCCTACACCTTCTTCCGTACAAAGCTTCGAAAGGGGCCATCTTCAAACTGGTTTGATAACTGTTGTTGTAAGAAAACTCTGCATATGGCAAATTGTCGTCCCAACTAGATCCATAATCTAGTGCACAAGCTCTCAACATGTCTTCCAAAATCTGATTGACTCTCTCGGTCTGTCCATCTGTCTGTGGGTGAAAGGCTGTACTAAATTCTAGCCTGGTTCCCAATGTCTCATGTAACTGCTTCCAAAACTTCGAGGTAAACTGGGTTCCTCTATCTGATACAATGGTCCTCGGAACTCCATGCAAACATACGATCCTGGTCATGTATATCTTTGCCAACTTAGCACTAGTGTAAGTGGTCTTCACTGGAATGAAATGAGCTACTTTCGTCAAACGATCGACTACAACCCATATTGAGTCATAGCCTGAACGAGTCCTGGGCAATCCCGTGATAAAATCCATGCCTATTTTATCCCACTTCCATTCGGGTATCGACAATGGTTGTAGCAATCCTGCTGGCTTCTGATGCTCTACCTTCACTCTCTGACATACATCACAAACTGCTACATACTCCGCAATATCCTTCTTCATTCCGGTCCACCAGAAAGTATTCTTCAAATCCAAATACATCTTGGTATTTCCTGGGTGAATCGAGTACGGTGAATCATGGGCCTCTTCCAAAATCAACTTCCTGATCTCCGGATCATTTGGCACAAATACGCGGTCCTCAAACCATAAGGTATCGTGTTCATCCTCACGAAATCCCTTGGCTTTTCCCTTGCTCATCTTTTCCTTTATCTCGTCAATCTCCTTGTCTGTCTTCTGAGCTTCTCTGATATTTTCCATCAAGGTAGACTGAATCTCCAGCGTCGTTAAATAGCCCCTTGGGACTATCTCCAAACATAGCTCGCGAAGGTCCTCGGCTAACTCCTGAGGTAACTCTCCTGTCATGAGGGTGTTGACATGGCTCTTGCGGCTCAACACGTCTGCTACTATGTTAGCCTTCCCTGGGTGATAATGCAATCTCATATCATAATCCTTAATGAGATCCAACCATCTCCTCTGTCTGAGATTTAACTCCTTCCGCGTGAAAATATACTTCAAACTCTTGTGATCCGTGTACACCTCACAATGGTTTCCGATGAGTAAATGTCTCCATGTCTTCAATGCATGCACCACGGCTGCTAGCTCCAAATCATGCGTAGCATAATTCTTCTCATGGGGTTTAAGTTGTCGTGAAGCATATGACACAACTCTTCCTTCCTGCATAAGCACTGCTCTAAGTCCTCGACGAGAAGCGTCGCAATAAACTTCATAATCCTTGCGTTGACCTGGCAGAATCAACATGGGTGATGTAACTAATCGTTTCATCAACTCTTGGAAACTAGCTTCACAATCCGCAGTCCAATTGAATTTGGTGTCTTTCTTCAATAGCTCAGTCACGGGCTTTGCAATTTTCGAGAAATTCTCGATGAACCTCCGGTAGTATCCTGCAAGTCCAAGAAAACTCCGGATCTCTCCAACTGACGTGGGTGATTTCCAACTTGTTACTGTGTCCACTTTGGCGGGGTCTACTGCTATTCCTTCTCCAGAAATAACATGTCCGAGGAATCCAACTTCGTTCAGCCAAAATTCACATTTGCTAAACTTGGCGTATAACTGATGTTCTCTGAGCTTCTCAAGTACCAAACGCAAATGCTCATCATGCTCTTCCTCATTCTTGGAAAAGACTAAAATATCATCAATGAACACCGGGACGAACTTATCTAGAAACTCCATAAACACTTTGTTCATCAGGTTCATGAAATAGGCAGGTGCGTTAGTCAGACCAAATGACAAAACGGTATACTCATACAGTCCATATCTGGTGGTAAAAGCCGTCTTAGGTATATCCTGTTCTCGAATCTTTAACTGATGGTATCCTGATCGTAGATCGGTCTTGGAAAATACTTTAGCTCCTTGTAAGCGGTCAAACAAATCATTGATCATCGGCAGTGGGTACTTGTTTTTGATGGTCACTTCATTCAATCCACGGTAATCAACAACCATCCTCAACGATCCATCTTTCTTCTCCACTAGAAGTACTGGTGATCCCCAAGGTGACGAACTTGGGCGAATATAGCATTTATCCAGGAACTCCTTAATCTGCTTCTTAATTTCCTCCAAATATTTTGCGGGCATCCTGTACGGTATCTTAGATATTGGCCCTGTGCCTGGCAAAAGTTCAATCAAGAACTCAATGTCTCTATCTGGTGGCACGCCTGGCAACTCTTCTAGAAATACATCCAGGTAATCCTTCACCACTGGTACTTCCTCCTGTACAACTCATGATAAGGAATTCACCTGAGTCCTCTTCGGCACATGCCGGGATACATACTTGATCCTTCTTCCTTCTGGGGTGGTAAGCAAAATCGACTTACTGGCGCAATCGATGTTTCCTCCATACATCGATAGCCAATCCATTCCCAAAATCACATCCAAACCTTGCGACTCCAAAATTATTAGGTCTGAGGGGAAAACATGCCTACCTATGGCCAATGGCATCTGAAAACATCCTTGGCTTGCCATATACTCTGCTCCTGGCGAGGTTACTAGCATAGGTGTTCTGAGAACTTTGGTGGGCAACTTAAACTTATCCACAAATCCCCTTGATATGTATGAATGCGATGCACCAGTATCAAAAAGAACGATTGCAGTAAATGACTTAACCAAAAACTTACCTATTACTGCATCAGGCTGTGCTTCAACCTCTTCCACGCTCACGTGGTTCACATGTCCTTTATTGAAAGGGTTCGGCTTCTTCCCAGAGCTTCCATTGCCATTACCATTCTGGGCTTCAGGACAATCAGTTGCATAGTGTCCAGTCTTCTGGCACTTGAAACAAGTAATGTGACTTAGATCCCTCTTGGCTAGGGTAGATGGGTTGGTGCGGTTCTGTCCGTTGCTTCCTCCATTCCCATTACCATTCTCGGAGCCATTATGGTTGTGCGAACTACCTCCTCCATGGGTATGCTGAAACTGTCCTCCCGGTTTCGAGGCAAATCGTGGTTTCTGCTGAGCTCCAGAATTATACTTCCCTTGTCCATATTTCCTCTTACGGTTTTCAATCTGCTGTTGCATCCCTTCAATCATGAGAGCTCTATCTACCAACTCCTGGTAGTTGTTGAAGGTTGCTACCATCAACTGCATACTCAGTTCATCATTCAGTCCTTCCAAAAACTTCTCCTGCTTGGCTGCATCTGTAGCAACGTCATCTGGTGCATAACGTGCTAACTTACTGAAATCCTCCACATACTGGCCTACGGTGCGTCCTCCTTGGCGTAGGTTGCGAAACTCACGCTTCTTCATAGCCATAGCTCCTGCTGAAACATGAGCTGTACGGAAAGCTTGCTGAAACTGGTCCCATGTGACAGTGTCAATAGGGTGTGTGGCTGTGTAATTCTCCCACCATGATGCTGCGGGTCCATCAAGCTAATGTGCGGCAAAACGCACTCTTTCCGCATCTGTGCATCCTGCAGTGGCCAACTCCCTCCCAACTTTGCGGAGCCAATCATCTGCAACAATCGGCTCGGTGCTGCTGGAAAACACCGGCGGGTTTAGCCTCAAGAAACGGGCTAAGTGATCAATAGGTGGTGGTGGTGGTGGGTTGTTGTTGTTGCTGCCTTGGTTCTGTACTAACACTTGCATCAGGGCATTCTGTTGCTGAATCAACTGAGTGATTTCCGGTGGGAAAACAAATCCGGTGTCGCATCTCGGAGGCATCTGATGGGTTAGAAAAGATGAGAGTTAAGAATAGAATGAGGTCTAGAGGGAAAACACTACCCATATGCTCATGACTCAAATACAATCAATATCACTCAATCAATTCAAACAAGGCATACAATCGATCTAACTAGCGTTACAAAGTGCTTGGACTATACTATTAAATGGGGGAAAACTACTACTGATATGGTGGTCTACTAGAAATTCTGATCAGTTGAAGACTCCATGATGCCTGCTCCAGCTTCATCAACAAAGTCATCTTCACTTGGTTCCGAGTCGGTGTCGTCGATGATGATGTAGTTATCCGGGCAAGTGCATTCGTCATCTTCTCCTTTTGGCACTGGATTTCCCATGAATACTCCAATCTTCTTCTCCAGGCCGTCATTCTTCCCTACTAGTGCGACGATTTCCTCCAAATAATCCTCGCGTGTACCCTTGAGTTCTTCCTCCAGCTCCTTGATTTTCGTCAACGCTTTCTTCAGCTCTTCCTTGTCTAAGCACATCTGGTTCTCCTGGCGACGAATGTGTTGGTTTTGCTCCTGGATGAAAGCTGTAATTGATCCATCCTTCTTGGTTCTGATCATCTACCATTGCGCGTCTCGGCGTCCACAAATCTGATAAATAGTATCCTTAAGCTCCCTGTGGTAGACTTCTCCAATGCGTCCCATAGCAATGTGGGCGGCCATGCTCTTCCCTAAACTCCAGGTTGGTGCTTCGAAAACCAATCTTATGGGTTCAGTAACTGGCACAAACGTCCTTCCTGGAACTTGAACTTGAATCTTCCAGCTCTCCTCTTCGGGTAATGTGGCGTTGTAGGTTCCGGTGATGCTTGGTATTCCTATGTTCAAGTACTTAGTGACTTCCTTCAAGTGTCGTCCAAAAGGCGTGCCTTCATCTGGTTGCATGAACTTGCTCCTTGCATCCGCCATTACTAAAAGAGTAGAAAGTGGAGAGGGGTCAGAAATGAGAAGAGAGAAGTGTTCTAGGGCTTAAGCTTAGTGGTCGTGTCCTACAGTCAGCGTGTGCTCTGATACCACCTTTGTAGCGACCAAACCTCAAATAGTCTGTGCTGCTGTGCACCAGTGTCATCCCTGGATCAGTAATGCTGACACGCACGGTACAAATGGAGGATTTATAACAGAGTAGCAATCACACACTTATTACATCGAATATCTCAAAAGAGAATAAGTATGATAAATATGGCTTAAGGCCATCTAAAAACGACAACAGCGGAAGGCTTGGAAGATAAGTGAGTCCATCAACTCCTACGGCATCACTGAGTATAAGACCACGACCTAAGGCACCTTACTCGTCGTCTGAAAAGTCTGCAACATGAAACGTTGCAGCCCGAAAAACGGGTCAGCACATGGAATATGCTGGCAAAGTAACACATAGAGAATAATGAACATAATAAAGCTATACTACATGCATATATGGCTGGTGGAAAGCTCTATGGTTAAAATTTTGCGAAAAGCCAATTTTTCCCTACTGCAAAGGAATAAGTGATGTTTAACTATCATGGTGGTTGTTAAACATTGAGAAGGTACCTCCAACTCAATCCCAATTAAGTGTCATCATTAACCCAACAAAATTAATTAAAGTAACATGGTGATGAGATTCACATGATAATCAGGTAATAGATACTCAAGTTGTCCATAACCGGGGACACGGCTAACCATGATTAGTTTGTACACTCTGCAGAGGTTTGCGCACTTTTCCCCACAAGACTCGATCGCCTCCGCTTGATTCTCGCACTGCATGATGTTTGAGAAACGGATGACCGAGACACAGCCTTTCAGAAACAATCACTCTTTACTCCGGATGGACAGTTACACCTACTTTCCCCTACATCTGCTAGCCCACCTCTTCAAGAGATCATGTAACCTACTCAACTATGCTAGAGCCCATAATAGCTTGTGGCTGCACACGGAAGTTTCTAGCATGAATAATCTTATGATCCCTTTGAGCCTGGGTGGCGGTCCTTATAAAAACAGACAACACTGGGTTCTCCAGGTGCCTCAATCCACCCAGATGTGAGTTTTAGTTGCCACCTTAAGTAAACCATTATTGACAATCTCGCATATGTCATGAATATCTCTCAAACCCAATCCACGTCTACGAGCATAGCATGGTAATATAATAGCAAACGTAGAAGTAACTCCCAAGGGTTTGATAAATAAAACAGGTAATAGGTACTACCTCAACTACTTCCCAATACCCACAATTTAATTAGATCCTAACCATGCAATGTTTGAGGATTGATCTAATGCAATAAAAACTGGGTATGGAAAGTATGATCAAAGTGTTACTTGCCTTGCTGATGATCCGCGAAACCTAGAGATTCGAAGTAACAAGCGGCACACTCCGGGTACTCTATCGCAAACAAACAAGCAAACAATAAGTACTCATCCAATGCACAGGTAAAACTCGAATGAAAGATCCAACCAGAAAGTTCAACTTAAGAACTCCGGTTTGCAAAAAGAATCAACTCGAACAAAGCAACGAAAGGCAAACGGCGAAAGAAACAAACTTCGTTTACTAATCTGAATCTAGGTCAAATTTTGTAGTAGCAAAACCTTGTTTGAGTAGGTTAAACGGAAAGAGAATTTCGAGACGAAACTCTAGGCGCTTGAATCGCCTGATTCCGATAAACGAGCGAAAAGTTAAACAAAAACGAAGATCCGATCAGAAATCGAGATCTGGAATAATCGTGGAAAAATCCGACGAAAAAGAAAACTGACGAACGGTTAAAGAACGGACATTCGTTAACAGTGAAAATCCGACGAACACGTTCGTTAAAACGAACGGGTCGGTGAACGCTCACTAAAATAATAAAACCGAAGAAATAAACTGATCTAGGGTTTTTTTTAAACGAACGGTTTTTTTTTAAAAACCGGCAACGGCGTCGGATCGGTACCTCGTCGGGACGGGGCTCCGGCGGGTTCGGCTGGGCTCCGGCGGGCTCGGCGAGGGGCGGCGAGGCTCGGGTGGGGCGCGAGGTGGCGAGGGTCGAACGGCGAGCGGGCG
>NC_057802.1:345471703-345473187 GCF_018294505.1 Triticum aestivum | reverse complement strand
CTCTCCTGCGGCGGTGGCGGGTGCGGGTCGAGGCGGGGCTCGGGGGGTATTTATGAGGGGGGGCTGGCTTGGAGTAGGGGACAAGGCGGCGGGGCTCGCGTGCGCGCGAGGGAGACGGCGCGGCCGGGCCTCGGCCCGGTCGGGCGCGGTTGGTTTTTTTTAATATTACGCCGAATCCAAAAAAAATCACAGAAAAATAAATAAAAATCCAAAAATGATAAAACAAATTTTCCCCGTCTAATTAAAATAATTAGAACAAGGTGAACATTGTTTTGACACAAAAATGCAGTTTTGAAAACGTGCAATTTTTTTAATGCAACTAAAATTGCAAATAAAATCCAATATATGATTTCAATATATTTTTCCTCCAATATTTCAATTGTTTTGGAGAAGTCATATTTTCTCCTCTCATTTATTTTAATGTGAAATATTTTGCCGGAGAGAAAATAATTAAAATCAAAATCCTCGTTTTATTATTTGATGAAAATCAAATATGATATATCGGGAAAATCCCCAACTCTCTCCAAGGGTCCTTGAGTTGCTTAGGATTTTCCGAGGATTTGCCAAATTGCAATAAAATATGCTATGCAATGATGATCTATGTATAACATTCCAAATTGAAATTTTGGGATGTTACATAACCAAAGCAAACTACCATGCTGTTTAGAGACTCTCAAAATAATATAAGTGAAGCATGATAGTTCATCTATTTATTCAAAATAAAATTACCGTCGTGCTCTAAAAGGATATAAGTGAAGCACTAGAGCAAATGACAAACTACTCCGAAAGATATAAGTGTAGATCAATGAGTAGTCTAATAATTATGTAACTATGTGAAGACTCTCTAACATTTAAGAATTTTAGATCTTGGGATATTATTCAAACATCAAGAAAAACTAAATAAAATAAAATGACACTCCAAGCAAAACACATATCATGTGGTGAATAAAAATATAGCTCCAAGTAAAGTTACCGATGAACGAAGACGAAAGAGGGGACGCCTTCCGGGGCATCCCCAAGCTTAGGCTCTTGGTTGTACTTGAATATTACCTTGGTGTGCCTTGGTGTAACGCCCGGATAATCATGCTACAGTAATCTCACGTTAATGACGGCACGTCACCTCTGTCACTGTAATTAATCTCGGGTTAATTCAAAACCGTTTCAAATTTAAATTCTAAATAAGTCAAACGACAAAAGTTTTAAAATATTAAAATAAAAATGTTCGGGAGATGCCATATTTTGCATAAGTAAATATGGTGTGGTAAACACATTTTTATAAAATGCCTAAATAGTTTAAATTGAAATAAAACGGAAAAGCAAATAAATAAAAGAAAAGAAATTACAAAAAGAAAAGAAAACAGAACAAAAAAAACAAAAAGAGGAGCCCCCCCACATTGGACCCTGGCCCAACTGGGCCAACCCCCAGGCCCAGCCGGCCGGCCCACCGACGCCCCACTCACCTTATCCACTCCCCCCACTCACCA